>NW_019268520.1:1038692-1207380 GCF_002738365.1 Cucurbita moschata | reverse complement strand
TGTCTAACCCCAAGAAGTAGAAGGGGAAACCTAGAGCAAGGGACAAAGACAATGTTGAAGCCGGAAGAGTCGCCACATTGGGCGAATGAGCCAATTTTGGCGAGAAGGGCAGCTGGAAGAGTCGCCACATTGGGGCGAAGGAGCCAATTTTGGCGAGAAGGGCAGTTGGAAGAGTCGCCACATTGGGGCGAAGGAGCCAATTTTGGCGAGAAGGGCGGCGGCAACTTGGTTGGCGAAGATGCCAGTGCGGCGCCCAGATTCCAAAGGTAAATCTCTGCAGAAGGTCGATGGGCATATTGAGATTCTGTATATTTTCGAAGAGGGATGCTGATGAAGATCCTAAGATTAGGGTTTTTGTGAAGGATGAATGATGAAGGGAAAAATTGGGAAGAAAATGAAAGAGGCTATGTTTGGAAAAAGTGAGGTTGTATGTACAGAGTATGGCGAAGGATGATTTGGAGGTCAAAAAGGTGGAGCCGAAGAATAATCAATCGACTCTGCATGTGACAGCCATGACGACTGCCCCTGTGGCATCAAAGACAACAGTGGTGGTGGAGAAGAACAGTAGAAGATTTCAAAAGCCATTGAAAAGAAAGGATCTAGGTTGCTAAACCAAAATGGCTCTGATACCATGTGAATGTTTGCTGAATCCACCACACCTAAATGGCGTGAAAGTTATCTTATTTATAATCAAATAAATTACAAGGATATGGAAATAGTAATAAATGGAAATAACAATAAATGGAAAGATACCTATAGTAATAAGGCAAATGTTAGATATTTGCCTTATAATAAAATATCAAATATAATATATATGGTAAACTATAATTTATTACTAAATATCCTTAACAGGCCCAAACCTCAAACCGTACCAGAAGCTACGGTTCAGTTGAACCAACCCAGACTAGACCCACGGTCCAATTGAGCCGGCCTGCAAACCAAACACTTGCGGCCCAGCCCAGTAAGCCGAGGCCCAACGTTTAGCCTTGGCCCAGTAGCCTTCCACAGCCCGCGACCCAAACCACAACCCGAACCAGACTGCGACCCGCGCTTCGACCCGACACTACCGCCCGACGTGGCTTTCTCTGCTGCTGCCACGTGTCACACAGCGGTGCGGCAGTCCCTCGGCTCGGCTCGGGCTCCCTCCAGTGACGCTCCAGCGGCTGTTCGGCTCGGCTCACCTATTTTTAGCCCGGTTTCCACTGTTTCGACCCTCTCGGATCTATTTTCGGCCCCGATTAAGGTATCCGAGGCCGTTTTAGAGCTGTATTTCACATTTATTAAATTATAGGTAAATTAATTGTGAAATACTAACGAAAAGTGGTGAATAGTGTGGTAGGAAACAAACCCCAGCGACGTAGGAAGCAGCTCTCACGGAACGGGAGCTTACGTTTAGCTATTTAGGGGGTACTTCGGCCAAGGCCAACCAAGTAAGTGGCCTTACTATAGGATAGGCTAAATAAATATACGATGCTTGATGATATGTGCTAGTATATACATATTTTGTTGAGTGACGCTTGATATGTTTGACGCACGTTGTGGCATTATGATGAGCATGATGATTGCATGATTTTTACCTTAATATGATGATGTGTTCCATATTGAGCATGCTAGATGATGATGAGTGCCACATTGCATCATATCGTTAGATCGACGTAGGACACAACCCTAAGAGCATGAAAATGATATTAATATAAATATTCACGAGTATGCGTTACCTAGAGTAACAAAGAGATGAGACTAGAGGGTTGTGTCAGAAGAGACATTACGATGGATTTAGAGGGATCTCATGCATTTTGTATGTTCATAAGCATAGGGCTACTTCCCCTAGAGATGATGAGTGCGGACGCGCACCTTATGATGAGCGCGAATGCGCACAGGTGCGAAAGCACACAGATGAGGGTGTTCATGAGGCGCATGACACTATGGGGTTCCGCTGACCTCCAGACGTCGCTACAGATTAGCTTGACCAGAGGGTCCAGGGGATGTGCGAGCGCCCTGGGGACTCACACTCGCACGTGTGAGTCTTGTGTAGGGAAGTACTACACATCCAATTTGTCCGAGACTGGAGGCCACCCCTAAGATGATTAGAGATAGGTCCCTATTCATGATTGCATGTGTTTACATTAGCATGGCCCCTATAGTGGGGTCACTTACTGAGTATTTCAGGCCGTGTGCCATATTATTTTTCAGGTAAAGGCAAGGCTCCCATGTACGGTTGTCGGTGGCATCGTGATCAGAGACTGTGGCGCGTGTATAGGATAGTTGCATATTTAATTCCTAGTCTTGGTTAGGATAGGGCATTTGCATTTCATTTATTTATATTAATTAATTTGTAATCGTTTTATTTTATCTTTTTGAACTCCAGCACGATGTTTGAAACACATAAGTCCGGCAGTGTTTTCCAATGTTTTAATGTATTCTGAAGTTTTAAATTTTTCCGCTAATAAAGATGAGCATGCTTAGGTTTTTATTCTGCATTAGAGATGAGCATGAGACGTTAGTGGCGACTCTAGATATGTGGAAATTTAGGGTCGTTACAGTGATGGTTCTGCCATTTGCAATAATTAATCTGGATGTAACTCAAAAACACAATTCTTGAAAATTGATTTTCAAGAGAATAAACACGATTGTGAGCACGTCTAATGGTCGATGAGGCCCAAACTTTCACAATACCCCCAAATACCACAATAAGGCTCTGATACCACTTGTTGAGCGCCGAAAGCGGAACAAATGTACTCACAACACCAAAGTTACTCAAAACATACAATATGACATTCAAAACTTGATGATTTCAACAGCAGAAAGAATGGCATTATATAGCCCTCTGCTAAACCTAAAGATAAACTAACAAGCCTAAAAAGACCTTGAGAATAGGTCTTGATCCTAGAGAATAGGGCTTATGACAGTGTTCAACACATATACATTGGGTTACTTCCCTATTTATAATGATGAGTACGGATGAGTATACTACAATGATGATCATCATCATGCCTCACATGACACTCAGAGGTCTGCTGACCTCCAGCGTTGCTATGGACAATTAGCTCGACTATGATGGGTTTAGTAATGTGAACCACCTTAGAGATTGTGTGGAAAAGTACTACATATCCAAATTTGTCTGGACTAGAGGCCACGCTTATGATGTTTTAACGATAGGTCCTTGGACCATGAGTGACACGTGTTTGCTACTCCTATTTCAAATAAAGGCAAGACACCCATGTATGGCTAACGATGACGTCACAAACAAAGACCATGACACATGTACAGTGTACTAGTATTTTATTTTTTTAGTCTTAACTTAGTATATGGTGTTTTTTTACTTTGCTGTTTTAATTGTCTTATTTATTAATTCTATATGTTATTTTAAAGTTGCTTTTAAACACCTAAGTCCTTGAATTTAGGTTAATAGAAATCTCCGTCGTTACATATTATTTTTTTGAGAAAGTCTTATTTATTTCTTTTCCCCTCATTTTTTTTCTATTATTACTATTATGCCATTGTCATTTTTTTTTTCCTTCTTCTTTAATAAAATTGATCTCAATACTTTCATTACATTACTATTTTAGTTCATTTTTAATTTAGCATAACGATTTAATTCTATATAATAAAGAACTTTATCTCTCAACTTTTGTAGTGCTTTTAAAAAGTTATTATATTTAACAATATTAATTTAATCCCCACCAAAAGATCATGTTAAGATTTGATAGAAATTATGTTATAACTTTTAGCTGATTGATAAACCACTTGGGGATCAATGGTGTTATATATGGAGAACTTTTGAAAAATAAATTCATTTATGTTATTATTTTACTTCAAGACTTGGTTGTATTAGATATTATAAAACCGTGACAATTGCTTTGTTTATGGCACTTTATAAATAATAAAGTTATTTTCAAGTATCATAGAAGATAATATCGTTTTAATTTATAAGAGATTAAGAAATTCTTTTTGGAGATCCCACTACAAGAAATTTATTATATAATTAGCTCTCCACTGTACCATTTTATAAAATAACCCTCCTCAGCTTACCTTTTTCCTTCTATATTTCTCCACTTCATGTTACAACAATCTTTTCAACTAGGAGCGGTACATGACAGTCATGAAGAGAAGAACTTTGTTTTCCAAAAATTAGTGTTGTTTGGTCTCCCGTGAAGAATATGGAATAGTTCTCACAAACTATCCTTCGTTAATATGTCAGTGTTGACCTTTTTTTATTGAACACGACAATTCAATCAATTTTTCTATATAACACTAATATCTTATAATTAGTTTCAATTGAAAATGAGAGAATTGTTGTTAGGTTAAATACAAAACTTAACTTTCTTCATTATGGATTCGCCTAAAACTGCTCGACTTACTTCCATGTTAACCACCGTCTCATCCACTACAATTTTTGTCACTTCTCCGTTGGAATCCCCTTCAGTTTGTATTATTTCCCTCAATGTTTCTTGTTATATTGCCGAATTTCCGCTCTTCTCTTCGCATGATTTATCGTTTCCGTTCAGTTGTAGCCACTGTTCAATCCAAATTTATTAATTTTTCTGTTGGGTTTTAACTCTTTTCCTCTCTTTTTTTCAATGTAGTGATGATTTTCATGTCGAATCTTTTTCTTCCTATTCTTTGATGTGAATGGATTGGTAGTTTCCTTGTTGTGTAGTGATGCTTATTTTTTGTATTTTGATATGTCTATGATTTAATGATGATCTTCGTAGTGATTCTTTTCTTTTTGGAATGGTTCGGTTGAATCTGAACTTGTTAGTATATCATGGACAGGGCATATTCCTTTTTAGCTTTTCATTTGTGTATAATATTATAATAATTTTTATGGTAATTCGTCATCTTCTTCTTATTTGCCAATAAATCTATGTATTCAAACTTTTTTTCTATTTTGAATTCAAGATTCTTTTTCAGAGTTAGTGGCAACATATTTCTAGTATCGAGCAAGAATGATTGTGCTCCGATACTTCTACTAAAAAATAGTTCTTCAATTACATCTGCTTAGATAAACACCAAAAAGCTTTGGAGGGATCATAAGCATCTAGGAATTTTATTGGGTCTTTTTTTTTTCTTGTTATTTTTAATTTCGTTATTTTTTTTCCAACCCGTTTGTATGGTGTCCAAGATTCTCGTTCACTTTGTGTTTGCAAGGTGCAAGCCTCACTGCTTCATTGTTCTCTTTTTTAAGAGTCTATGTAGAAAAAGTTCAAGTGTGGGACATTGCTGAAGTTTTTCCAAGTATAAAGGGAAAAGTAGAACAATTTGGGTTTTTTTTTTTTTTTACGAATAGTCATTTGTTTTTATTTTAATTGTTTGTTCTTTGTATCATTATGCTAGAATGCACAGGCAAACAATTTGATTTTTTTAGTACAAAGATTGGCTTAAGTTGATTTAATAAAATTGATAGTGAAGCTTGTTTTATAATTGAACTGTGGGCTCATATTAACACCTTTGCAACGTGTTTACTTTTTCATCCTAGATCGGAAGATTTTTTTGTTGATTTAAGTTTTAATATTCAACAAAATTACTCTAAGGGAGGATTCATGCAAGTTTCGTGTTGAAACTCGGCTAAAAATCGTGTTGAAACCGTGAAATGTCCAACTTGAGTAAGAACTAAACTTTTTTTGAAATTCAAACTCACTTATTAAGGTCCGTGAGTGTCAAAATTTTTTAAGAAAATTACTTTAGGATAGGTGGAATAGAAATCTTAAATCTCGTGAAGAAACCGAGTTGATTTGAGTTATGGATTGGAAGTGAGAAAAAATCAAAATAAATGATTTGAAAATGCAAAAATGACCAGAATTTGGAAAATAAACAAAATGTAAGTAATCGACAACAAACACATGGCGGCCAGCAAGAGGGGTGTAGCATCTATCGGTTAGAGAGGACACCTGTTGGCACGCATGTTTAGGTCTGCACCATGAAACCTTTGTTACATAATTGTACGGTACAATCTTGTCATCTATCGTGAAATCTTTGTAACATGATTAAGATATCTTATTTCATATCATTCTCCCCTTCAAGAAGATTCGTTCTCGAATCCATTTGAGCTCCTTGTAATGCGAACTTAAAATCTTTGCATTTCGTGGTTTTAATCTTCTTGAGGTATTCACTTTTATATTTAGGTAATGCACGGATGTAAAGTGAAATGGAACTGAAACTTTTTGTGTAGCTCATTGGTCTTTGTTTTTTTCCATGAGTTCCATGTTGGCTTGTATTGGATTCAATGACTAATCTTACTTTTCAATAATCATTTTAATTTACAGCAATTATTCGATATTAATGTTGGTACACTTAGTTAAATTGTTCTAGATAGAAAGAAAGTCCTTTCACTTTCAAGTTTGTGTACTTTTTATTTCGTATATAAAATTGTCACGACCCAATTTTTAAGGCTTCAAAAAATCGAATCGTGACTAAAAAGACAAAATCGAAAACAAACAAAAAGAAAATAAAAGAAAAGAAAGGTAAAGTAAAAGATAAAAATATCATTTAATTATAACAAAATAGGGAAAAGATTCGTTTCAAATTATTATAAAAAGGAATTACAAATATAAAATGAAATACAAAAGACTCTAAAAGACCGACAAGGGACTGACGCTTCGGAACGACACCCCTTTGTAACAGTGCAGCTCTCGAACACCTCTCCGTATAGACTGGCACCTAAAAAAAAATAGAAAGGAATGAGTATAAAAATACTCAGTAAGCAGCCTACTTGTAGGTTCTTTTCGCATCCTTATCTTGGTAGGTATCCATGGTCTTTCTCGGGTTTCTAAGGAGAGTGATCTAAGCTACAACCTCTTTTCTGTATCTTAAGAGGCTTGCCCATCTTATGCAGTGAAATGATCAGTGTCTTGAGGTGAGGCGCAACCTCATAAGTAAATCTGAGGGGATCGTATGGCTGGATCTGAATACGTGACTCTCTCTTAACATCATCCGTGAAGGTTAGCTAACAACCCTCACACGGAACCATACATCCACTAAATTTGGGGTGCGACCCCTTGTGTGTCGGTCAGCTACTAAGTCATCCTACGTGGCTCCACGTCCCCCACTTAGGGACGGGTTTCTACGGCCCAAGAGTCCTGTTCAGAAGACCCCTTAGCTATCACCACTAGGTCTGGACACCTGCACACTTCCCTATCCGGATCTGCCAAGCACAACGATCTCCGTACCGGAGCTCTATCTCGACAGTACAATATCAGAGCAGAGAAGGAAGTGGAGGTTCTGATGACACTATCCACACTACTCAACTCTAGCGGGCTACCTATAGTTACCATGGTGACCTACTATTCTTTCTAGGGTGCTACTTGGTGGCTTAAACTTGGATTCATGCATCTATAGGAATCTCGTGCAAGGTCTCACAAACCTATCAGGTTTCGAATTCTGGGCTCTGGATCCGCCGGTAATCATTTTATGGGTCTAAATGCACGGTATTCTAGAGGTCCCCCAATCTGGGGTCTCATCTAGCCTACTTAGTCACAAGCACCCTAATCTAAGCTCACAATTTTTTCCTATTCATCAAGAAAGATAACACAAGGAATCATCATGCATAGGAGTTAACACGTAGTAGTTCATGCAATATTAACAAACATTCTCAATGGGAAGATAACGTCCATCTTCACCTGGAGCGCAGATTTCATAGGTTTTCCATCCTCCTCATGCATACATACATTATCAGAATCTCAATCTAAACAGATTACATAATCATTCATATCCAGAAGAAATAGGTTTCCTTACTTATTTCATTTTCATGGTTTCCATACTAATATTCTAGGTTCAGCTAGATAAGTTTATGGGTATGATAGCATGTATGTTTATTCCAAGTGGTTCCTACAAGTATTGCTCGTGGGAATCCAAATGGCTACTTACATGGTTGACGCGTATCTTCCCAAGCTCGAATTATTTGCTGAAAAAGGTTCCAAAAATTATGGAATTTCCTTGATAGGTCCTAATTCACATAAAAATAAGATCAGAGTTGAAATCGGGGCGAAAATCAAGCAAACAGAGGTCGAACGGAGGGAAAAAGGTCACTCACACACCTACACGCGCGCTGACGCGCTCTGGAGAGTGTACTACGCGCGCGTGTCCACGCGCAACTTCCCGCGCAGTCGCGGGCTAGTGGCCGGATCGGTTCGGTTCGCGTGGTTCGGACTCGGGCCAACACAGTTGCGCGTGCCTAATGTGCTTCTCCAGCCCGCAGACGCCACGTGTTGCTCGTCGGTCCTGCCGCGCTCCTCCGTACGCTGGCCGACATGTGGCGGCAATGCCCCCTCTCTCCTCCCCTGCGTTTTTCCAGAAACGTGAGTTTTGGTGTTTTCAATCCATTTTCTTTCGATTTTTATATCTTCCAATCCGTAATCCGAATCAACGAGTTCTCTTCACGGATATTGTAGATCTCATATTTTATTTCTACAATATATTTTTCTTGTATTTTTTTTTGTGGTAATCACAGGTCTTATTATTTGAGTTCGAATTTGGGAAAAAAATACAAGTTCTTACCGAAAATCGTATTTTCTTGGAACTCTGATTTTCGTCGAGAGACTTCAATAAATCTGTGTGAATCTTATTTTAGTTACATACCTCAAAAATTCCAGATTTAACGCTCAAGAAACTCTTCAGATCTAGATAAAATCGAAACAAGAAGTTTGGAACCTTATTTTGTCCATTCTCGGATTTTCTTGCCGGAATGAGTGGATCCGCCACCCAAACTCCTTTTCCAGCACCGAGAGAAGTATTGCTCCGAAGTTTCTTGCCTTGGATTCGATCTCCAACCGTAGATTGTCTTCGATGCTCTTTCTCTCTCCCAAACCCTAACATCTTCTCCTCTCTCTTTTCTCTTTCTCTCTCTTTTTTTTTATCTTTTCTTTCTCGTTCTTCTTATAGCCCAAACAACTAGACCGTTTGGGAAAGAGGAGGGGCAAAAAGACCCTTTTCCCCTATGTTGTTATTTTATTATTTTTATTTATTTATCTAAAAAATTCGGGTATTACATAAATATTGTTCTTCTCACAAACTCTAGTAATAGAACCATCTTTCTCTTTATTCTCTATATATGTGTCAAAAAAAAATTTCTCTCTTTTTCACTTTCTTCACTTTTTGTCTTTAATAGACATGGGAGCAACATATACTTGTATACTATCTTTGTTGGTCTACTCGTCATTCGTAACAATATCATCATTTGAAATGTTGTCTAGTGGTAGAAGGCAAGTTTCTTCTTTTTGAATGGGTTGTACAATTTGTCTCTCTCTTCCTTGGTCCTCAAATTCAACTCTAATTAGACTAGCATTTCATTGATGGGTGGCTTTCATCCAAATTTCCTTGAAGAGCTATCCAAAATGGATGTTATTAGCATGGAAGTAACCTAAATTTCAAGATCTCATAAAATATAACGTTTTATTATAGGACGAGATCTATGAAAATACAGAAGACAAAAAAATAAAAAATAAATAAAATAAAATAAAACAAAAACAAAATGACATGTTTTTTATTTAAAATGATCGAGCAAAATGTGATTTGATGGAAAAGAATAGAAAATTTTAGAATGAAAAATGATAAACAAACAACAACTAAATTTATATTCTAACCTAAAATCTAAACTTTGATAGAAGACCGGTGGATCTAAATTATCCAAGTACTCAAAAAAAAAAAATTTTAAAAATCAACAGAAGGGAAAGTTTTGGAGCTGATTAAGTGTTGATCAAGATCAAGAGTAAAAAAAACTCATTTATGAATTCGTGATTTGAATCACTCCATAAAAGGTTTGATCAACCCCATTTAAATGACTCAAGCATGCGAATCTAAACACAGGAAATGCAAAAGAAAAAGGTCATGCTTAATACTTTAATTTTAATATCCAAAATTCTTCTAGTAAACCAACCACCTGAACAATTATTTATAGCTTTGAAAATAAATCATAGAGTAACATTTGGTAAGTTGAAAGGTTGTAACTCTCATGTCCATCAATACCAGAATGAAATTTCCCTAAATCCAAACACGAATGGTACAATCTTGTCATCCACCATAAACTCTTTGTGACATGATTAAAACATCTTATTTCGTATCGGCTTCCTTTAACTTAACATCACTACAAGTATCGGTCCAACTCCAACCTAGATCAGATCTACCTCAAAATATCTACAAATCGACATAAACTGCATAGGATAAAACAAATCCAAAACTCACCGAGCTTTATCACTCACCATCCTCTAATGAAAATCAACTATTCCTATTCCAACTCATTCATTAATAATCTTAAGGCATGATATCCTCCACGACGGGTGATTTCTCCAGAAGTAGCACTGTTGTGTGCTTGCAAAATCGAACTACAACAAGAGCTATGAAGGACCTGACATAATTTGAAGCTTGGTATGGTTACAAACCTTCTTTAAAGGTTCTTAGAGAATTTGAGTGTCTTTGATTCACTTACATTCCATAGGTCAAGCATGATAAGCTTGAAAAAAAGGCAGAAGCTGGCATCTTTGTTTGGTATAGCACTATATTAAAAACTTATAGAGTTTTTCAACCACACACTAGTCGTGTTATTGTGAGACGAGATGTTCATTTTGCTGGAAATGAGCAATGAAATTGGGAAGAATTGACAAATGTGAATCAGATTTCTAATGCACCAAACAATTTAATCTTTGGTAGCATGTTAGAAGAGTCTGAAGATGAACGACAATAAGAGTCTAAAGATGAACGACAAGATGCTTTCACTGATGATGCACCTGTCAGAGGAGGAGCTTTCAGTGATTGAGAAAAACAAAACTTAGGAGTTGGTTGATCAACCTCTAAACAGAAAGATAATTGAAGTAAGATGGGTGTTTAAGAAAAAGTTTAGAGTTCACAGCATCTAAACAAGGAGGAGTGTTAAAGATCACGTGTTTGTTTAGATGGCTGTCAATTGGTATATAATCAAATCTCCTTATAGTTAGGAGTTGATTTACTTTTTATTTTGATTTGATTTACTGGTTTGTTACCAGATTTTAGGTAGATTTTCTAAACATCTTTTTGTATTCTCTATATATATATAGAGTCTTCTCACTCTTCTTAATATAATCTTCTCATCAACCATTCAATCACTCGTTCTTTTACTAACATCCTGTGAATGCTGCATAGTACAATCTTTGATCTGATCTTCATGTTAGTGAGTGATTAATGGTTGATAAGAAAATTATATTATGAAGAGCAAAAAGATGGTATATATATACAGAGAATACACAAATATATTTAAAAAATCTACAGAAAATATGGTAACAAATAAATAAACAAATCAAAAACTAAAATAAATAAAAAACTAAATCAAATCAAAATTAAATCAAATCAAAACTAAATCTAACTCCTAACTATAACGAGATTTAATCAGATACAACAATCTAAACAAATACGTGATCTTTAACACTCCTCCTTGTTTAGATACTGTGAACTCCAAACTTTTCCTGAACACCCATCTTATTGCAATTATCTTTCTGTTTAGAGGTCGATTAACCAACTCCCAAGTTTTGTCTTTCTCGATCATTGAAAGCTCCGCCTTTGACAGGTGCATCATCAACCAAAGCATCTTGTTGTTTATCTTTAGACTCTTGTTGTTGTTCATCTTCAGACTCTTCCAGTCGTTTATCTTCAAACTCTTCTAACATGCTACTAAAGATTAAATTGTTTGGTCCATTAGAAATTGGATTCACCTTCGTTAGTTCTTCCCAATTTCATTGCTCATTTCCAGGAAAATGAACATCTTAGCTCACAATAACACGACTAGTGTGTGGTTGAAAAACTTTGTAAGCTTTGGATATAGTGCTATACCCAACAAAGATGCCAGTTTTTGCCTTTTTGTCAAGCTTATCATGCTTGACGTGTGGAATGTTTGTGAAGCAAAGATATCCAAATACTCTAAGGAACTTTAAAGACGGTTTGTAACCATACCAAACTTCAAATGGTGTGAGGTCCTTCACAACTTTTGTTGAAATTCGATTTTGCAAGCACACAAAAGTGTTTGCTGCTTTTCCCCAAAAATGTTTTGGAAGATCCTTCACATGAAGCATACATCTCATCATCTCCATTATGAATCTATTTCTCCTTTCACTGACGTCATTCTGTTGAGGAGTGTATGTGTTGTCAATTGATGTTCAATTCCAGCCTCTTCACAAAACCTGTTAAAAGTTTCTGAAGTGTACTCCTTGCCATTTTCTTATCTTATAGTCTAAATCAAGCATGCACTTTCATTCTCAACTCGGGATTTTAATTTCCAAAATACACATGCAACTTCTAACTTTTGCTTCAGCAAGAAGATCCAACACCTTCTTGTTAGAACATCAATAAAAATAGTGTAATAAAGATTACCATTTAATGATGGTGTTCGCTAAGGACCACAAAGATCAGTATAAACCAGCTGCAATTTTTTCGAGGCTCTCCAAGCCTGTTTAGGAAAGAGTTGCCTGTGTTGCTTCCCAAAATTACAAGCACGGCAAGGAGACATGTCATCATCAATGTGAGCGAGTCCTTCTACCAACTTCTTTGACTACATCTGAAGCAAACCTCGATGATGAAAGTGCCCAAGTCTTTTGTGCCAAATCTTAGTGGCATAGTTCTGGATATAAAGGTCATCTGCTCTTTCTCCATCGAATTTAGAGCAAAGTTTTTTCCTTTTATTTTGACATTGAACAATTCTTTGCCACTAGCATCTTTGATCAAGCACTGTTTATTCTCAAACAACACTTTATAGCCTTTATCAAGTAACTGACCAACACTTAAGAGATTTTGATCAATTTTAGGTACAAATAAAACATTTGGAATAAATTTTGTACCTTCATAACTTGTTATAGCTACTATGCCTTTTCCCTTGACTTCCAAGTGTTCACCATTGCCAATCCTCACTCTCTTGACTTCAGTGTCTCTTAATTCCTCAAAAAACTCCTTGTTATATGTCATGTGATTTGTGCACCCACTGTCAATCAACCAGCTCTCGCTTGATTCTTTGCTTGAGAAACAAGTGACCACAAACAATTGATCTTCTTCTTCTTGATCAATTACCTATGCATCTACTTCTTTCACTTGTCCTTTGACTTTGCAGATCACAACTTCATGTCCAATTTGATTGCATTTGGAGCATTTGGCGTCAGGTCTTCTCCAACACTTGTATGGTGGATGACCTTTCCTCTCACAATGACGGTAAGGTGGATAAGATTTTTTGAAACCTCCTTCTTTTGTCTTCTGATAATTGGCAGATGAATCTCCATTCGTCGATTGGTTTTTAAAAATTTTCTTGTTTTTATACCTGCTATTGTCTTGATGCTTAACAGGTAAGGCACCTTCAATCACTCCTTCTTGCCTCATAGACCTCCTTTGCTCTTGTGCTTGTAAAGCATTCAAGAGCTCTGTAAGAGAAATCTTTGACAGGTCTTTGATGTTCTCCAGAGTAGAAATGGTGGCTTCAAACTTCTCTGAAACAGTAACCAGCGACGTTTCAACGATCCTGGAATCATTTAACACAGAACCAAGCAATCTCACCTTGTTGGCGATGCTGAGAAGTCTGTCAGAGTACTCTTTCACCGACTCAGACTCCTTCATCTTCTGTAACTCATAATCCCTAATCAAATTCAGAACTTTCATTCCACGAATCCTCTCATCTCCTTCATATTCAACCTTGAGGTAATCCCAGATTTCTTTTGCTGTTTTGAGGGACATTGTTCGCATGAAGATCATTTGAGATACAGCAGCAAATAGGCAAGCTTTTGCCTTTGATTTTCTTGTCTTCTTTTCCTTCCGTGCTTTGATTTGTGCTACAGTAGGATTTGTTGGAAGTGGAGGGACCTCGTAATGCTCTTCTATTGCTTCCCAAAGATCCAAAGCCTCCAGATAAGTCTCCATACGAACTGCCCACATTTGATAATTGTCTCCCTTGAACACTGGTGGTGCAACAGCTGAAAAACTGGATTCTCCTCCCACTTTGCTCTCACAAATCCCTTAAGAAGATAGCTGTGATAACAATTGTCAATGAAATAGTGAGTGATTGAATGGTTGATAAGAAAATTATATTATGAAGAGCAAGAAGGCGGAATATATATACAGAGAATACATAAAAATATTTTAAAAAATCTACCTAAAAATATGGAGAAAATCTTGTAATAAACTAGTAAACAAATTCAGACCTAAATCAAATCAAAATTAAATCAAATCAGAACTTAATGTAACTCCTAACTCTGAGGAGATTTAATCCGATACAAATCAAAATTAAATCAAATCAAAACTTAATCTTACTATGACGAGATTTAATCTGATACAAATCAAAATTAAATCAAATCAAAACTTAATCTTACTCCTAACTATGAGGAGATTTAATCAGATACAACAATCTAAACAAATACTACGTGATCTTTAACAAATATAACTTACCTGGCTAAATCTCTTATAATGTAGACTTGTAAATCTGCTAATAGTCTTTATGTTTTCTCAAAATATGACATTTTTGGATGTAGACTTGTAGTATCACTGGTAAATCTGCTAATAGTCTTTCTATCATTTTTGGATGTAGACTTGTAGTATCACTTGTAAATCTGCTAATAGTCTTTCTGTTTTCTCACATCTGACATTTTTGGATGTAGACTTTAGTACCACTTGTAAATTTGTTAATAGTCTTTCTGTTTTCTCAAATCTGACATTTTTTTTCTATTTGATTCGGTGAGGAACTGAGGTGGGTTGAAGAGAGATTATTGAGTAAGTGACTCCCGAAGTGGGAAGAATAAAGTAATACTAATTTTTGTTAATTTATTATTATTTTTTAAACGTAATAATAATTTTTATTTGTTTATTTATTTATTTAATTTTGGACTATTACAGTACTTTCACAGGTCAAGTTGATTTTTCGGTAGATTATTGAATTAGATTCGGGGTTCGTCTTTATCCACGAATTGCGATCATTATCCACCAATCGGATCTTTATCCACCAACTCTTCCTTCTATCCCTGAATAATAAAAGACTATTTATAGCCTTACAAATAAAGCAGTCCATTAAATTTTAAAAAAAATTAAAAAATATATTTTTAACTTAATTTTTTTTATTAACATCCTTTAAACTTTTTAAAAAATAAACGGAAAGACCATGTTAGTTTTTTTTTTTTTTTCCCTACTTCATTAAAACCTATCCAGATCTACTTATAAATTAATAATTTGATTATTTAATTGAAAAAATAATAATTTGATTGATTTAATTGAAAAAAAAAAAAAAACTCTCAAAAACTCTAAGTATCACTCCGTCGTGTAGAAGGAACCTCCACATGGATATGTGATTCCACGAGAGAGCTCTCAACACAAGAAAATATGAAACGCATGGAGAACAGTAGATACACACACATTCAAATCGATAGAGGTTTAGTTTGTTTACCTAGGTAGCCTCCCTTTTCAGTCAGGTTCAGAGGCTTATGTACCGTCACTAGATTTGGTTAATTTAGGGGGATACTGCTCCTCTTCGAGAATTTTTAATCTTTATGTCCGTCATGGATTTTCAAAAATACCATGGAATTTTCAGAAGTAGCATTAAGATTTTTTAACCTTTAAGAATAAATTAAATAGCTTTTATCGTTAGTCAATGAACTAACATCGTTTATTTATGCCCCATAGTCATCTCTCTTTTTTATCAACTTTTTTTTGGAAATGATACAAAAAAAAAAAAAAAATATCTTTGGTCACAATAGAAAAACTTTTTTCTGATGAAGATAATTCTTGTAATTATCTGAATGAACAAAAAAAAAACGAATAATTGATAAATAGAATAGAAATTCTGGATAAGGGATCTCAAAAACGAAATCACATTATCTTGTTAGATCAAATATCTAAAAGTAGGAAAATTTTGTTTGAAATTGGAATAACTTCACAGATAGTCAAACTTAAATAATTATAAACATGCAATCTAAATCGTATAAAATTTCAAAGAAATTTGACTCTTAATTATTACATTTTTCAAATCTATTTTACAAAGGCAACCTACGTAGTTTTAATGACACCTTTAACTTTTAATAAGACATTTCAAGAATTTTAATCATATTTTATAATCATAATTAGTCCCTATGTAATTGCTTAATAAGAAGTTTTTAACCCTTAAAATACATTAATAAAATACCATAAATCTAGATTATCATTTATAAAAAAAGTTGTAACCATTTGAGAATAAATGAAGCCTCACTTGATGTATCTAGAAGCATTGTTGCATAAAAGAAGCTCGATTCTTCTTAATGTAGTATTAATTGCAACTTGTCGGTTAACTTTAATGAAACTTGACTTCATCTAATATAACTTAATTTTTACTCATGGTAATTTAGATAACCTTCTTCCTAACTTTTTTTAAGTTCATATGGTATGATTGAAATATCTTGATTTATATCCCATATCCTTTAAAGAAAACGAAAAACCCAAAATCTACATACTAATTAAATACATTAGCATAGTATTAATGCGTACATATACATAAGTAACATAAGAAATGGGGTACCAAGATCTATAATATTTTCTCTCTCCCCCTTTTTCTTAAAGTTCTATACCTTCTCTCTTGGATATAAATATCTGTTAAGTTAATTTGTAATTGTAATATTAAAAATGGGTTGGTAATGGAAGATGACCCTTCTCTTGAAGGCTCTTCACAGTTTCGTAGATGCATTGCTTCACAGGTATGAACTCCATGCCCAACTCCTTCAGCTTTTTGACGCTATATTTGTAAGGCTTCTTTCTAGGGCTCACCTCGTCCGAGCACCTACCATACCATATCTTATCATATCAAATACAATTTCTTGATTATTCATCAAACCTAAAAATTGAAATTTAGTGCTCAATCTTTTGGTGGTAGTTGAGTTGCACCAACAAGTCATGCTTCCAGTTTTTGTTAATTATTTCTTTACCAAACACCCATGACAAAATCCCAAAAGAAATTCTTCACCCTTTTGCCTAACCTAATTTTTATTGGTCAACTACAACCTGAAACTTGAATTTTTTCCAAATATTTTAACTATATTTTTAGGTTATTCTATTGACGAATGCAGAAAGAAATGACAAAATTTACGGGCATTTTTTTATTCTTTTTATATTTTAATCCAATAAAAAAGGAGAACGAGAAAGAGAGATTTAAACTTACTTGGTAGGAATTGGATACTCGGAGAAGAACTTAGCCAAAATTTCAACTAACTCTTGTCGATGAAGCATAGTTTCAACACAAATGTATCGACCAAAAGCAGAAGGAGTCTCATACAACAAGACATGAGCTTTGGCAACATCCTTAACATGAACATAACCTAAATATGAAACATGTGTGAGAAAAACAACAATATATTACAAGAAAACATGTAAATTAAACAGGAACATAACCTTGAAAGGCATTCACATATGTCTTGACAGCACCAGTCAAGTACTTCATTATATGAGCTACACTTGCATTTATTGTTGCTTGTAATAATGGTCCAAGTACCAACGTGGGATTCAACACTACTAGATCCACCCCTTTCTCCGCTGCCATTGCCCATGCTGTTTGCTCTGCAACTGTCTTTGCATAACAATACCAGTTCTGTCCAATGTTTCCACAAAACTCTTGGGTTTGTTATTGTTAATTTCAAAGATGATGTGCAAACATCACCCTTTAAATAAGCTTAATTTTTAAAATTAATAAATTAATAAATAAATAAAAAGTATAGAAAAAAACTAATATGAAAGGGTTACCTTTGTATTTTTACAAAAGTCAAGGTCACTCCAACAAGACTCATCAACTATCATGTCGGGGCTTCTATTAGGGTTCATGTATACAGTTCCAATGGATGATGTGAACACTATTCGCCGGACCTTAGCCTCGGCTGCTGCCATTATAACATTCTTTGTCCCAATTATTGTCTCCTCCACTTTTTCCTATCAATTCGTGAAATTCGTTATACTATCACTAAATTTAAAAACTTTGATGCCTTGAATTAGTGACGGTCAGAAATCACGAATCTCCATAGTAATATGATATTGTCTAATGAAGATATGTTCTTTATTTATAAACTCATGATCAACTTTTTAATGAGCCAATGAAACTCCTCTTCTAACAATCCTCAACAGTCTTTTCCATGAACAAAGTACACCATAGAACCTCTCCTTAGGCCTATGGAGCCTTCAAAGCTCACAACTTCTTTATTTGACATGGCTAAGTTAAAGGCATGACTCTGATACTATATTAGGAATCACAACCCTCTACAATGGTACGATATCGTTCAATTTGAACATAAGCTCTCATGAATTTGTTCTTGGGGAATGTTTCCCTAAAATGTCTCATACTAATGAAAATGTATTTTTTACCTATAAACTCATGATTATCCTCTTAATTAGCCGATGTGGAACTTCTCTCCCGACAATCTTCAACATAAATTACTATCAAATTAACTTTCATATGTTTTGATCATTTATTTATATGCTTAAAAATGATTAATTATGAGTTTAAGAATTAGCACAAGGTCTCATAAGTGACAAAGCCATAAGAGGTGATATTGGGGGTTTTGATGAACAGAGACAAAGACAAAGCCATAAAAATTCGACTCACTGGGTCATCGGTCACCGGAGACGCCGTGTGGAAGACACCATCGCAACCGATAATGGCGGCTTTAAGGCTCTCAAAATCAAGAAGATCAGCACCATACAACCTCAGCTTTTCCTCAGCTCCATCCAACTCTTTCAAATGAGCATTCTTCGGATCATCTTCATAAAAGACAAGTAATCATCAAAACTTGGAGAATTAGATTTCATAAAAACACCTTAACTAAAAGAACCAACCTGGGTTTCTTACTGTGCCTCTAACAGTGTAACCCTTTTGGAGAAGAAGCTTCACGAGCCAAGAGGCAATGAAGCCACCGGCGCCGGTGACACAAACAGTTTGGGCGGAAGCTACGACGGCGGGGAGGGTCATTTTGGGATTGGTGGGAATGGTATAATTGAGGACGTTAAGAGTGGGTGAGAGAAGGGATTGATGAAGAGCCAAATCGTGCGTAGAATGGAACACAACAAATGACTATGCATTTTGGTTTGTATTTATAAGGCAAAAAACAAGGCCTTACACTCAGAATTCTCCCCTCTCATACACCTACTACTACCTTTTTATTTTATCATTTTTTTTCTTCTCTTTTAATTTTTAGGCTCTAGATTAAGCCTCATACACCTACTACTACCTTTTTATTTTATCATTTTTTTTCTTCTCTTTTAATTTTTAGGTTCTAGATTAAGCATTTTAAGGGATAGCATTTCGTTTTTTCCTTAATCGTAACTCAATTTTTAATTTTTATTTTTCTTATTGAGTTACTCCGATAAAAATAAAACTATCGAACTTTAGAATAATAATTCATATCTTATCTATTGAGCTAAGCTCGAAGTAGTTCATTTTTATTAAAGAGTATCTAAAATTTTAAATTAAATTTTATATATTAAAAAATTAATTGATTGTTCAATTTTAGCATGGCAAAGTAAAATAAATCTTTTTCAAACTCTATTATTACTCAAACTATTGTGTTCCCTCCATCATCTCTAAGATTTTTTCATGACCTCGGTCATAACACATCCTTATTTCCAATTCACAACGCTTAAAGGTTGCTATTGAAACCAATAGGTAGCTATCACTTATCTGCCTATCAAACAATTACTAGCAAATTGAGAACCTCTTTCATTAATAATTTGTAACTCACAAACCAAAGAATTCTCTAAGACTCCAATACCTCTTGATACCATCATTTTCACAACAAAGGTGGTTTTTATAGCTTCTTTAGCCTCTCTTTCTTGAGGGACTATCCTCTTAACACTTTTTTATTATTATTATTTTTTTAAGATGAAAATTTTGGTAAGGGTAAATCTCTTTGACCTTTCAATATGATATTTATCAAATCTAGATCTTCCTCTTGAACATCAACATAAGAGGGATAAGTAAGCCCATTTTTCTCTAGTAGTCATGAGGTATTAAACATAAGAAGCCCATTTTTCTCTAGTAGTCATGAGGTATTAAACATAAGAAGCCCATTTTTCTCTAGTAGTCATGAGGTATTAAACATAAGAGGGAGAAGGATCATGCCCCAGCTGTTTTGGAGATTGTTCCACAGGATCAAGCACCTAGGGAGGCCCCACAAGTGTTAGTGCCGATTCTTGAAAAGGTGCCTACCTAGCCGACGACAACATTTACACTGAAGGTGTTACAAGCTCTTATGAGAACCTCAATAAAAAACTAAACATAGATGACCCAGTTGTTCTGGTGACCCGTGTTAGATAAAAGCATGTGGTCTTTTTGTTGGCCATTTGTGAATGGGCAAGATTTGTTGGCCACTTCCCCATTTTTAGAATTTAGTTTATTTTAGATAATCTAATTAATTATAAACGTTTCTACCCTGTTTTTTCCAGCATAGTCAAATACCAAGTTTTTGGTTCTCTTCTATTTCTATTATTTTCATGTGCTGTTTTTTTTCTATTCCAACAAATTTTTTTCCACTATTTCTCTTCTGTCAACTGATTTGATTTTCTCTTCAATCAAAAAAGCATCCAGTGGTATCAGAGCCAGGTTAATCTACCAGTGATTACTGTGTAGAAGCTAACTCTATCAAAGTCAAATCTTTATTTTATTTTTTTTCTTTCAACCATTTTTCTTTATTTTTTTTCTTCCAACAATTTTTTTTTCTCCAACAAATTTTCTCTGTTTTTTTTTTCTCCAACAATTTTTTCTTTGTTTTCTTTTTTCTTTCAACAAATTTTTTTTGCTTTGGTTGGGTCCATCCTAGAAAGACGTGTTCTAGGAGCTTGATTCTGAGAAATTTTGGGATGCAGTAGTCTCATTGAGATCGAAGGGTATGACACCACCGATCTTGTGAGCCTTTCTTTGTTTTTTATTTTTCTTCTAACAAATTTTCTTTGTTTTTTTTTCTTGCAATAATTTTTTTTTGTTTTTTTTTTCTTGCGATAGTTTTTTTTGTTTTTTTTTCTTTCAACTAATTTTCTTTACGTTCTCTCAGTTGAGAAATTTTGGGACGCCCTAGTGTAGCTAAAATCGAAGGGTATGGCACCACCAATCTTGTGAACCTTTCTTTGTTTTTTTTTTCTTCTAACAAATTTTCTTTGTATTTTTTTTTCTCCAACAAATTTTCTTTGTTTTTTCTTGCAATAATATTTTTTGTTTTTTTTTTCTTTCAACAAATTTTCTTTACTTTTGTTGGGTCCATCCTAGAAAGATGTTGTCTTCTAGGAGCTTGATTCTGAGAAATTTTGGGACGCCATAGTGTCGCTGAAATCGAAGGGTATGACAGCGCCGATCTTGTGAGCCTTTCTTTGTTTTTTTTTCTTCCGACAAATTTTCTTTGTGTTTTTTTTTCCAACAAATTTTCTTTGTTTTTTTTTCTTGCAATATTTTTTTTGTTTTTTTTTTCTTTCAACCAATTTTCTTTGCGTTCTCCGAGCTTGATTCTGAGAAATTTTGGAACACTGTAGTATCGTTCAAATCGAAGGGTATGACACACCGATTTTGTGAGCCTTTCTTTGTTTTTTTTTTTTCTTCTAACAAATTTTCTTTGTATTTTTTTTCTTCTAACAAATTTTGTTTGTTTTTTTTTTTCTTCTAACAAATTTTCTTTGTTTTTTTTTTCTCCAACAAATTTTTTTTTATTTTTTTTCTTGCAATAATATATATATATATATATATATATATATTTCAACAAATTTTCTTTGCTTTTGTTGGGTCCATTCAAGAAAGACATTGCATTCTCCGAGGTTGATTCTGAGAAATTTTGGGACGCCGTAGTATCGCTGAGATCGAAGGATATGGTACTACTGATCTTGTGAGCCTTTTTTTTTTTCTCCAACAAATTTTGTTTGTTTTCTTTTTTCTTTCAACAAATTTTCTTTGTTTTCATTCCGTCAATCTTAGAAAGACGTTGCGTTCTCCGAGCTTGATTCTGTAAAATTTTGGGATGCCGTAGTGTCGCTAAAATCGAAGGGTATGGCACCACCGATCTTGTGAGCCTTTCTTCTTTTTTTTCTTCAAACAAATTTTCCAATTTTTTTTCTCCAAAAATTTTCTTTGTTTTCTTTTTTCTTTCAATAAATTTTCTTTGCTTTTGTTGGGTCCATCCTAGAAAGACGTTGCATTCTAGGAGCTTGATTCTTTGAAATTTTGGAACGCTGTAGTATCGCCAAGATCGAAGGTGCGAGCATTTCTTTGTTTTTTTTTTCTTCAAACAAATTTTCCAATTATTTTTTTCTCCAATAAATTTTTTGTTTTCTTTTTTCTTTTAATAATTTATTTTATTTATTTATTTCCTTTCAACAAATTTTCTTTGCTTTGGTTGGGTGTATCCTAGAAAGATGTTGCATTCTAGGAGCTTGATTCTGAGAAATTTTTGCACGTCCTATTGTCGCTAAGATTAAAGGGTATGACATCACGATATTGTGAGCCTTTCTTTATTTTTTTTTTCTTCAAACAAATTTTCTAATTTTTTTTTCTCCAACAAATTTTCTTTCTTTCCTTTTTCTTTCAACAAATTTTCTTTATTTTTTTTTGTTTTTTTTTTCTTTCAACAAATTTTCTTTGCTTTCCTTGGGTCCATCCTAGAAAGACGTTGCCTTGTAAGAACTTGATTCTAAGAAATTTTGGGATGCGGTAGTGTCGGTGAGATTGAAGGGTATGACACCACTGATCTTGAGCCTATCTTTGTTTTTTTTTCTCTTCTAACAAATTTTCTTTGTCGTGTTTTTTATGCAATAAGTTTTCTTTGTTTTTTTTTTCTTGCAATAATTTTTTTTTGTTTTTTTTTCTTTCAACTAATTTTCTTTGTGTTCGAGCTTAATTCTGAGAAATTTTGGGACGCCGTAATTTAGCTCAAATCGAACAGGCACCATCGATCTTTGAGCCTTTCTTTGTTTTTTTTTTCTTTTAACAAATTTTCTTTGTGTTTTTTTTTTCTCAAACAAATTTTCTTTGTTTTTTTTTTGCAATAATATATTTTTTTTTCTTTCAACAAATTTTCTTTGTTTTTGTTGGGTCTATCCTAGAAAGACGTTGCTTTCTCCGAGTTTGATTCTTTGGAATTTTGGGACGCCGTAGTGTTGCTGAAATTGAAGGTTTTAGCACCACCTATCTTGTGAGTCTCTCTTTGTTTTTTTTTTTTAACAAATTTTCCACATTTTTTTTTTCAACAAATTTACTTTATTTTTTTTTTCTTTCAACAAATTTTCCTTATTTTTTTTTCTTTCAACAAATTTTCTTTATTTTTTTTGTTTCAACAATTTTTTTTTTGCTTTCGTTGGGTCCATCCTAGAGAGCCGTTATGTTCTCGGAGCTCGATTCTATGAAATTTTTGAACGCCGTAGTGTCGCTAAGATCGAAGGGTATGACACCACCGATCTTGTGAGCCTTTCTTTGTTTTTTTTTCTTCAAACAAATTTTCCAATTTTTTTTTTCTCCATCAAATTTTCTTTGTTTTCTTTTTTCTTTCAACAAATTTTCTTTTTTTTGTTAAGTCCATCCTAGAAAGATGTTGCGTTCTAGGAGCTTGATTCTGAGAAATTTTTGGACGTCGTATTGTCGCTAAGATCGAAGGGTATGGCATCACTGATCTTATGAATCTTTCCTTATTTTTTTTTTCTTCAAACAAATTTTCTAATTTTTTTCTCCAACAAATTTTCTTTTTTCTTTCAATAAATTTTCTTTGTTTTTTTTTTCTTTCAACAAATTTTCTTTGTTTTCCTTGGGTTGATCCTAGAAAGACGTTGGGTTGTAAGAACTTGATTCTGAGAAATTTTGGGATGTCATAGTGTCGCTGAGATCGAACGGTATGACACCACTAATCTTGAGCCTATCTTTGTTTTTTTTTTTCCTTCTAACAAATTTTCTTTGTCGTTTTTTTTTTCTTGCAATAATTTTTTTTTTGTTTTTTTTTTTCCTTTCAACTAATTTTCTTTGTGTTGGGAGCTTGATTCTGAGAAGTTTTGGGACGCCGTAGTTTCACTTAAATCGAACAGGCACCACCGATCTTTGAGCCTTTCTTTGTTTTTTTTTCTTTTAACAATTTTTCTTTGTGTTTTTTTTTCTCCAACAATTTTTCTTTGTTTTTTTTTTCTTGCAATAATATTTTTTGTTTTTTTTCTTCTTTCAACAATTTTTCTTTGTTTTTGTTGGGTCCATCCTAGAAAGAGTTGCGTTCTTCGAACTTGATTCTTTGAAATTTTGGGACGCCGTAGTGTCGCTAAAATTGAAGGGTATAGCACCACCGATCTTGTGAGTCTTTCTTTGTTTTTTTTATTTTTTATCTTTTAACAAATTTTTTTTGTTTTTTTTTCTTCCAACAGATTGTTTTTTCTCGGACAAATTTTCTTTGTTTTTTTCTTCCAATAATTTTTCCCAACAAATTTTCTTTATTTTTTTCTTCAAACAAATTTTTCAATTTTTTTTTCTCCAATAAATTTTTTCGTTGGGTCCATCCTAGAAAGATGTTGCTTTCTCCGAGCTTGATTCTACGAAATTTGGGACGCCATAGTGTCGCTGAGATCGAAGGGTATGGCACCACCGATCTTGTGAGGTTTTTTTTTTTTTCTTTCAACAAATTTTTTTAGTTTTTTTTTCTTTTAACAAATTTTCTGTGTTTTTTTTCTTTCAACAAATTTTCTTTGTTTTAGTTGGGTCCATCCTAGAAAGTATTTCTCCTCCGTCAACCAATTTTTAGAACAGTGATATTATTACAGATTATGATTCTCTAACAGTTTGAGTACAGTTGATATAGTTGAGGCTCAATCAAAATATGATTTTTGGAGGTGGAATTTGTGGCATCAACCTATAGGGTTTGTTATTTTTCTAATTTCTTCCTTAGCAAAATGTAAGAGGTTACCTTTTGATTTACCAAAAGTGGAAGAAGAATTAGTAGCGGGTTATCAAACCGAGTATTCAGGTATCAAATTGTCAAAAGACATCAGTCAGTCAGACTTTAGTGTAGGGGTCTAGAGATATTAGGGGCATGACAGTGAAGCCCCGTTATTAGAGGGATTTTTAAAGGTATAAACCGCCTTCCTTTGACGACGACAAAGTTGATCCTATAGTAGCGAAGAGCTTTCTGGAGGTTGTAGAAACGACCTTTTTGTATATGAACTGTCCACAAAAGTATCAAATTAATTTTGGAACATATATGCTGAAAGGGCGAAGCTCACTTTTGGTGGAAAGGCACCCAAAAGAGGATTGTACCTAGAGAGGGTATATTATCTGGTATCAATTCAATGAAGCCTATCTTCAAAAGTATTACTTAGTGGTCGCTCGAATCAAGAGTCAACAACCTTTTTGGAACTCAAATAGGGGAACAAATCAGTCGAGGAGTATGACCTTAGAAGCATGATAGTGAAGTCTCGTTATTTGAGGGATTTTCAAAGGTATAAACCGTCTTCCTTTGACGACGACAAAGTTGATCCTATCGCAACGGAGACCTTTTTGGAGGTTGTAGAAATGACCTTTTTGTATATGAGCTGTCCATAAGAGTATCAGATTAAATTTGTAACATATATGCTGAAGGACGAAGCTCACTTTTGGTGGAAAGGCACCCAAAAGAGGATTGTACTTAGGGAGGGTATATTACGTGGTATCAATTCAAGGAAGCCTATCTTCGTAAGTATTACTCAGTGGTTGCCCGAATCAAGAGTCAAATAACCTTTGTGGAACTCAAATAGGGGAACAAATCAATCGAGGAGTATGACCTCGAGTTTAACTGGCTAGCAAGATTTTGCCTTGAGTATGTCAGTAATGAGAAGATGAAGACCGATTGCTTCACCGCGGGTCTCCAGATAGAGATCAAGGGATTTTTTATTGCACAAAGATCCTCTAACTATGCTGAAGCATTGATAATAGCAACTTTGATGGACATGCCATGACATATGGTAGTATAGGTCGACTTAGTAGTGACCATTCAGACTTTAGTCATTGAAGAAGGTCTAGTATAAATTTTTCCAGATCTGACAAACAACTCGGGGAGCAATTTAAGCGTCGTGGTAGGGCCCTAGAGCAAAACTGAACTGAATGCCCTAAGTGTAAAAACTGGCAAACATCTAAGTTGACCGACGTCTATTTCATACCGAGACTCAAGGCTGGCTAATCTTGTGAGCTTGGGTCAATTTGATGAGGTCGGCTACTACATTTTCATCAAGTGCAGGCTACTCAAGATCTGCGATGATCGACGACGGCTTGCTCACGCAAGTTCAACGCACAAAAACCGCTTTTACATCCTGAAATTGGAGATAGAGCAGCCGGTCAGCCTCTCGGCTAGGACCGAAGAAGTAGCTTGAAGGTAAATAGTCTAAATAAATGAGAAATATCTGTAGCGTGTTTTTCAGCAAAGTCAAATCCCAAGCTTTCGTTCTCTTCCTATTTCTGTTATTTTTCTGCGCTGTTTTTTTTTTCCTTCCAACAAATTTTCTTCAACTATTTCTCTTCCGTCAACCAATTTTCTCTAATGCTCAGTCAAAAGACATCAGCCAGTCAGACTTTAATGTAGGGGTTTAGAGATATTAGGGGCATGACAGTGAAGTCCCGTTATTTGAGGGATTTTCAAAGGTATAAACTGCCTTCCTTTGACGACGACAAAGTTGATCCTATAGCAGCGAAGACCTTTCTGGATGTGGTAGAAATGACCTTTTTTTTTTTTTGTATATGAACTATCCACAAGAGTATCAAATTCATTTTGGAACATATATGATGAAGGGCAAAGCTCACTTTTGGTGGAAAGGCACCCAAAAGAGGAGTGTACCTGGGGAGGGTATATTACCTAGTACCAGTTTAACGAAGCCTATCTTCGTAAGTATTACTCAGTGGTCGCCCAAATAAAAAGTCAAACAACCTTTTTGGAACTCAAATAAGAGAACAAATCAGTCGAGGAGTATGATCGAGTTTAACAGGCTAGCAAAGTATTACTCAGTGGTCGCCCAAATAAAAAGTCAAACAACCTTTTTGGAACTCAAATAAGAGAACAAATCAGTCGAGGAGTATGATCGAGTTTAACAGGCTAGCAAAGTTCTGCCTTTAGTATGTCAGTAATGAGAAGATGAGGACCGATTGCTTCACCGCAGGTCTGCAGATAGAGATCCAGGAACTTTTTGTTGCACAAAGATCCTCTGACTATGTTGAAGCATTGAGAATAGCAACTCTGATGGACATGCCATGACACATGGCAATATAGGTCGGCTTAGTAGTGACCATTCAAACTTCCTTTAGTCATCGAAGAAGGCCTAGTAGAAATGTTTTCATATCTAACAAACAGCCCTAGGAGCGATTTAAGCGTCGTGGTAGGGCTCCAGAGCATAATTGAACTGAATGCCTCAAGTGTAAAAACTATCATGAGGGTGAATGTCTAGCAGGGACTGGTGGTTGTTTTAGTTGTGGCAAGTCAGGTCACTGCATAGCAGATTGTCCTCATAAGAAGAATCAGGAGACAAATTGACTGTAGGAGAACCAGAAAGGTCTGAGGGGCCCAATAGCAAGGCCAAGTTGTGACCCATGCCACCACGACCAAGAGAGTAGAAGAGCCCAACACAATGGTGACACGTACATTACCTATCTTTGGTCACCTAGCCTTTACATTATTTGATTTTGGTGCCACTCATTCCTTTATTTATGAGGGGTTTGTTGAGTTTGCAAACTTAGAGATTGAACCCTTAGAGTGAATCCTTACTGTGTCCACACTGGTAGACAAGTACTTGACCGCCACCCACCGAGTTAAGGATGGTAGAGTGATAGTTACAGGGTGAAACCTTGAAGCGTCCTTGATTGTCCTGTGCATGCAAGACTTTGATGTAATCTTAGGGATGGACTGGTTAGGTGAGAACCGTGCCCCATTGGTTGTAAAGGCAGAAAGGTGATCTTCAGGTCCCATCGAAGATGAGCTTTGAATTCAAAGGGAACATATGTAGTGGTGTCCCTAGAGTCATAACAATGTTGAAGGCTAGGAAATTGTTGTATCAGGGCGTTTGGGCAATTCTAGCTAGTGTGACAAAAGTCGATGAGTCCAGTCAACGACGTCTTCTGTTCCAGTCATCAGGAAATTTGTGGATGTTTTTCTAGAAGAGTTGTCGAGGTTACCCCTGCCGAGAAGTAGACTTGGGTATTGACTTGAACAAGGGACAACACCAATCTCCAAAGTGCCTTATAGAATGGCACCCATTAAGCTTAAGGACTTAAATGTACAATTACAACTTCTAGACAAGAGGATTATACGACCCAGTGCTTCACCTTGGGGGTCTCCTGTGTTGTTTGTTAAGAAAAAAGATAGGACATTGCTACTATGTATAAGAGTTAAATGAGGTTACAATCAAGAAAAAATATCCCCTCCTACGATAGACGACCTATTTGACCAGTTGCAAGGTACACCGTGTTGAGAAAAGAATATTGAAAGAGATAGCAAAAGATAGAATAGAATCAAAGTTGCAAATGCTTTATTATACTGTTTACTCACACTTTGCCAAAAGAGTTACAAAGTACAGTAACTAAAAATCATAAAAAATTACGGAAATCCTGCTAAACTATTGACCATAAACAAATTCATAAGTATAGGAAATTACTAACCGCTCCCTAAGTTCCAAAATAAATAGGCTTATACAGTAACTAAAAATCATAAAAAATTAAGGAAATCCTGCTAAACTATCGACCATAAACAAATTCATAAGTTTAGGAAATTACTAACGGCTTCCTAAAAACTTGGTTAGAACTTTGAAACATATTTCAACCCTCCCCTTGATTCAAAGTTGCAGATGCTCAAAGCAGCATACTTTTCTTTTGATAAAGCAAAATACTTTTCTTCCGATAAAACCATACTTTTCTTCTGATAAAACCTGAGTAAGCTATTCTTTAGTGTTACAATGGTGCAAGACAAGTAGCACCGAGGGAAAAGAAAAAAAAAAAGAAAAAAGAAAAAAGAAAGTTAAAGTCACTAGGGCAAATAGGCAATTTTTCCTCCCCTCCAGCCACTATGGGTCAAAATGGCACCCTAGCAATTGTGTGACAAAAGAGGAAAAGTCAAAAGAGAGAGTTGAGAGAAAACCTAGAGAGAAGGAAGAAAGAACCATCCAAAAACTCATTGAACCATCGTCGGAAGTCGCTGCCAGCCACGATCTAACGACAAGGACTTCTTCTTGGAAGGAAGAAGAAGATGTTGGCGTTTGGAGTACCATTTTTCGTCAAGAGATCGAGAAAATTTGCAAGGTAAGATCTTGATCATTTTTCTCAGATCTAGAACTCTCGGTTATGAATCAAGGTTTGAAATTTTGATCATCTAGAGAGAATTCTCCATAAGATTCATGAAAAAAACTAGCCAGAATTTTGGTGGAAAGGCAAAGATCCAAGCCAATTGTCAGGAATGGAGAAGAAAGAAAATTTTCCGAAGCCAATTTTCAAGAGCGGAGGAGAAAGAAAATTTTTCAGGGAGTCACGTGTCAACCGACGACAGGAGGAGCCTGTTGGCGAAAAAGTGACACGTGTCACTCTGTGGAGCAGTGCGTCACACGCAGAGTGGAGCAACACGGCTCCATACGACCGTCAACACGTGGTAGCTCCAGCCGACCCACGACCCAAATTGAGTGACCCGAACTTTCCTAGCAAACCACAACTACAGAATCTGACCCTCGCGTGACACCCGCGACTAGACTTCGTCTGGGCGCGAGAGGACGCATGGCAGCGCGTAGGAGTGCGTGAGTTTCTGTTTCCGTGCGTCTGACTTCTGTTTGACTGATCTTCATCCTGATTTCGATTCTAATCATATTTTTATGCGATTTAGGACATAATTGGGGTAAATCAGTATTTTTGGACACCTTACGGGCATGGAAACCCTAGCGAAAGGACATGCATCAACCAAGTAAGTCACCACCCGGTTCTTACGTGCTTAAGGTTCCTCTATTCAAAAGCAATCTCCCCTCAAGTTGTTCTTCCGATTTATTTATTTGTTTCGACATATTTCGATCGTGGGTCATTTCCAACATTTGGTATCAGAGCTCTCAACATGACGAAACAAATATCGTCACCTTACAAAGTCACCAGAGGAGAAGTGACAACGATAAAGAGTGGAAAGGAGGGGAATGTAAAGCTCAAGTACCTGTTACTCACGAATATTAACTACACAATGGTCGATAAAGATGCGTGTTAACTTACAGGCACAAGGCGTGTGGGACGCCGTCGAGCATGGTGATGTTGAGGAGCGTAAGGACAGGATGGCACTTGCCACCATCTACCAAGCAATGTGGGAGACATTGCACACGTGGGTGTGGAACGTTTCAAGGAAGCAAAGGTGCAAACCTTGAAAAGTGAGTTCAAGGCTATCTGCATGAAAAACAATGAGTCAATAGATGACATTGCCATGAAGTTGACGACGATCATCAACAACATCCATTCATTAGGCAACGTGGTGGAGGAGATCTCCGTCATCAAGAAGTTCCTTCGAGTTGTTCTCCGAAGATTCATGCAGATTGTTATCTCCATCGAACAGTTTGGCGACATCAAGAACATATCGATTGAGGGGTGGTTGGTCGTCCTAAGGTCCATGAGAAGAGACTTTGTGGTTACGAAGACAAAGAGGAAGAGAAATACCTCTTACTCACACGTGAAGAGTGGCTCACATGGACGAAAAAGAAAGATGCAAATGACTCTTCTTCTTTAGGTATGAGCAAATGTGGCACCCATAACAAAGAAAAAAGAGGTTGTGGACGTGGATATGGCCACAGACGTGGTGGCAAAGGAGGTCTTGACAATACTTCACTAACCCATGAAAATGTCAACCCTCGGAAGGACAAGAGTATGATCAAGTATTACTCCTGTGGAAAATATGGTCATTATGCGGCAGAGTGCTACAACAAAAAGCGAGATGAGGAGGCAAACCTCACACTCATGCAAGATCAAGAGCTTGCACTAACGTGGCCGAGAAGATGCCCAATCTTATCATGCTCAACGGAAGAAAATATTATGGCTAACCTTCTCACAAAAGGAGAAGATCGAGTGGAGACCAACATGTGGTACCTTGACAATAGAGCAAGCAACCACATGACCAGAGATCGAACAAAGTTCAAGGAGTTTGATGAGAAGCTCCCTGAAAACATGAAGTTTGGTGATGGATCAGCTGTACCGATCCAAGGTAAAGGATCCATCTTGTTCCAATGCAAGAATGGTGACCAACGTTTACTAAAAAAGGTATACATATCCCAAACTTGAAGAGTAACATTATCAATCCTAGTCAGATGATGGAAGATGGAAGCAGAGTGGAGTTAGCTGGCTCGTTCCTTAAGATGTTTGACAGAAATGGAACCTTGTTGATGAAGGTAAAACGATCGCATAACCGCCTATACAGGATACTATTAGAGACTAGCCAATCTACCTCTCTATTGATGAAACTTGCAGACCCAACTTGGCGATGACATGTAAGACTTGGGCACGTGAACTTCCAGACGCTCAAAATGATGGAAGAGAAGAAGATTGGTACGGGGCTACCCAAAATTATACACTCGAACCAAGTATGTGAAAGTTGTCTAGTCTCTAAACAAGCAAGATTGTAGTTCCCAACTCAAACTAATTTACGTGTTAAGCGACCACTGAAACTAGTATTGGATCAATATGACAACCCTAGAGGGGTGAATAGAGTTTTAAGATAAAAGTATTTAATCGTGCTTAATTTTTCAAATTATGAAACTTTTTAAAAATAGGTAAAAGATTAGGGGTGATAAAAGTATTTAATCGTGCTTAATTTTTCTAATTATGAAACTTTTTAAAAATAGGTAGAGGATGATAATTAATACAACAAAATAGTTAACTCTAAACAATTACGAAAGACTTAGAACATGCAATAAATCACAATAATAATTTTAAAATTAAATAGAGAAGAGTTAAAAAATATAACACCCTAGTTTTATTAAAAAATATAACACCCTAGTTTTATTAAAAAATATAACACCCTAGTTTTATTAAAAAATATAACACCCTAGTTTTATTAAAAAATATAACACCCTAGTTTTATAGTGGTTCGGTCAAACTCAACCTACTTCACTCCTCAAGCGCCACTTGAGAATTTGAATAAAGAACTTTCTTGACTTTCTCTTCGGATTAGAGCCCAACTGCTACACCACTCTTTTCACGAGTTTAAGAGCAAATTCAATCCTTTCCACGGCTAAGGATCAAAATGCTATAAGTATTGAAATTTTGTAAGAATACACAACAACTCTCTAAAAGAGTAGATTTACAAGTTGAGCACTTACAACTAGAGAGCAACAACAAAGTCACTAAAAAATTGAGAATTGAAGAATTATGGAAGTTATGTTATAAAAATATGGGGAGTAGATGAGTTTAAATAGAGAAGAAAGTGGTAAAAAGGTTGATATTAATGTGGACCATTAAATTATATTAATAGAGAAATGGAAGGTGGAGATTAAAAGTAGATAATAATAGTAGTAATAATAATAATGGGAGTAAAATTTTCATAATTTACTTTTATTATTTTTTATAAATATAATAATATGATATAAAAATAATAAAAATCAAGATAAGTAACCATTAGAAAAATTCAAAATTTATTATAAATATGATAATATAAAAATAATAAAAAGTAACGTGATTTACGGTTAAATTCAAATTTCAAAATTTATTATAAGAATTAAATTTTTAAAATTTAATAATATAATATAATAATAATAAAAAGATTGTGAGTAAAGATTTTTTTTTATTCAAATGATATATTAGATAATATTATATATAATTAAAAAAAACTCCACAATTTATTACTCTTCCAAAATTTTAAATGAGATGGTTTGTGTACTGACTCTAATTTTCTTAACCTAATTAGTGACGTCACTCATGCATACATAATTCATTAAGCGGAAGCTCATCCTAAATAACCTTGGAAAATACAACAAAGTCTTACATAAACGTCCAAAAATTCAAAACAAATCTATCTTTGAAAATAAAACCTTCCGTAAGTGAATTCAAAACAAATCTAAATAGAATAATGTTCAATGCAACTTAAATTAGTCAAATAAACATAAACTACTAAAAATGCCCCTCGTCCACTTCCATGGTATCCTAAGCTCCACCGTCAACCTGAAATTGGCACCTTGCCTTTACCTGAAAAATGTATGTAGCACGTGGCTTGAGTATTTTATGAAATACTCAGTAAGTCACCCCAATGTCGGGTTAGAAATGCAAACACATGCAACATATGAGCGGGACCTAACTTTTCGTAAACTCTACCTGGCCTTGGACGCTTTTCTATTCTAGGTAGGGTTGGATGTGTGGTACTCCTTCACACACGGCCCATGTACGCGCACATGGACCCACTAGGCGGGCTCATATACGTACCTTCTGAGCTTGGCTTGGTCAGGCACAACATAATACACGTCGCTGGACACCACAGAACAAAAAAGGGTCCACATGATATCATGGCGAACATAAATATCGTATTTCATTCTTTCGTAACATAAAGGGGAAGTATCCCGATGCAAGTGACATACATATATGCATGAGGTCCCTTAACATATTTAACATGGCATTACATAAGCATTACTAACATCACATATACGTTTCTTACATTACATGGCATATTACATAACATGAAAATACATTATTGTTCCATAAACATCTCATGACATGACTCGATAATACTATGTGTATCCATGACATGACTCGATAATACTATGTGTATCCATAACATGACTCGATAATACTATGTGTATCCATAACATGACTCGATAATACTATGTGTATCCATGACATCGATCAATATTTTCATTGCATATAATACGAGCAGATCAACAATCTTTTCACAGCATAAACAGTCAACAGTCAACATCATCCATAACTTTTCATAGCGTAAACAGCCCATAGTCAACATAATTCATAACTTTTCATAGCGTAAACAATCAACAGTCAATAGTCAGCATAATCCATAACTTTCCATAGTGTAAATAATCACATAATCCATACATCATATAGTCATAACACATAAAATATGATGCATGCAGGAGCCACAGGACATGCACCATCATACAACACGTAGTAAGCTAACTCCAACAGTAAAGTCACTTACCTCGATGGCCCTTGTCGAAGTCACTTACAACAAGCTAATTCTAACAGTTAATTACGTCCTATAATAACCACATAAAAATTTAGGAACCTTTCATAACATACCCTACCTAAATCTCATGATATTTATCGAAATAAACTCCCAACACAAACTGCCTTTGACGGTTAGGAACCATACTGACCTCAGATGGTAAAAATAAGGGTGTGAACGGCTTCGGAAGGGCTGAAAAGCTAGAAATCGATATATTATGGGTACTGAGTCGCTAAGCTGAGCCACTGAGCCGACAATCGAGCCGACCGTCGAGCCGCCTTCGATGAGCCGAGGAGCGATGTAGCCGAGTTGCTTGACACACGTGCAAGCCAAGCTGCCACGAATACGTGTGCGAAGCTAAGAGAATGCACGCGCCTGCTGGGCTGAAACGAGTGCGACCCATGTTTGTTTGTGGGCTGGTTAGAGACTGAACCCGACCCTATTCCTTCGTCTTCCTTACTCAAAAGGCCGAAACCCCTAATTGATTATGTTGCCTCCTCGTCCAACAACCCACGATGAAACCTTCTATTTCCGACAGTCACTTAACGCCTCCGACTCTAATTTCTAACGAGCACAGCGATCCCGACGTCGATTCACTCGATTTTTCCTCCGAACAGCACGTTTCACAAACTCACCGAAAAAGAAATTTAGCAAACCAACCCACACGCTTTCCCCTCTAACACTCTCGGTTTTCCTATTCTTTCCGACACCCTTGGACACTGAGACGAGTTTGGAGAGCAAAAATCCTTTTTAAGGAAAGAGAAGGGTTAAACATAGGAATATAAGGAGTCCCATAACATTTCTATTAAGGTAATAACTCCCCTGTGTAAATTGCCCACCTTTTCTGATGAGAATAAATGTTTAGCCTAATATCCTTTCATTTTTAGCAACAAAAATAAAAACTTAAACATAAAATCTAAAAAAATAAAATTTGAATCCTCACCGTTTGATTTTTCCATGATGTTTATTTAGCTACCACATTATCATGTCGGGTATCTTGTTTCGATTGTAACTTCTTCGGAGTGATTGAAAATTCGCTGAAATCGTTATTTCCAATCTTATACTACGGACAGTTCAAAATACTGAAAATTGTTAATAACTAGAAGTAGGTTTATTATCATCAAAACATCAATTAATTAAAATTAATTAAGGTGAGATTAAGGACCAAAAAGTCAACAACTACTTCATGCTCATTTTTGTGGCCCAATCATCACATCATTAGTATTTTCTCTTACTTGTTGATGATTACAGTAGTTGGATATGGGTGTAATGCTCAAAGAAAAAGGAGAGGCATTATGTGCATTTAAGAAATTCAGAAGACTCGTTGAAAACGAGTCTGGTCACAAGTAGAAAACCTTGCACAACGACCGAGGTAGCGAGTTCTTATTCTAGAACTTCTCAAAGTTTTTCGAAGAGGAAGGTATCAAGCATCAACTCACTGCACTGTACACTCCACAACAAAACGGTGTGGTCGAACCAAGAAATCGCATCATAATGAACACTACAAGAAGCCTACTCAAGAACATGCAAGTTTTGGCGATTTTCTGGGTAGAGGCAATACGACATGCAGTTTATCTTCTAAATTGTTTACCGAAAAAGGCGCTGAACACTTGTAGCCCCTATGAAACATAGTTCGGCAAGACACCTAAATTCGAGTAGCTAAGAGTCTTCGGTTGTACAACACATGTTAAAACTGCAAAACCATATATCAAAAAGCTTGATGACATAAGCCAAAAGATGATGTACTTTGACATAGAGGATGGAACCAAGACACACAAGTTGTATGATCCGCAACATTAGAAAATTCATGTAAGTAGAGATGTCGTATTCAAAGAACAGAAGAAGTGAGATTGGTGCAGCGTTGGCGATAACAAGCAGACTGTTACAAAGTTCATTACTCTGGAAGAAAAGGAAGGCACCACAGACATCAAAAGTGCCCCTACAGCAACTCCAACAAGTCCACACATGTCATCACTGGTGATACCAAAAGGCGTGATGGACTCTCTAGAATAAGAGAGCTCAGGCGAGAGCACAGGAGGATCCACAACAGAGGATGGACCAAAGAAGTTTCGTTCTCTTGCAAAAATTTATGCCGATACACTTGAAAAAGAATTGGATCCTGATGAGTTAGTGTTGCTCACAATCGAGGAGCCGATAACCTATCATGGGCAGCTGTTGGGATTTATGCCCTAACGCCTCGTAATTAATTATTTAGTTTTTAACAATAATTTTATTATTTTATTTGTAATTTAATTGTTATCCATTGTACGAAAATCCAAAGTCATTAATGTAATCTTAAACAGTATGTGGTTGACATACAAGAGGATCGTGTTCAAGTAATAACATAAAGAGTCTATAGTATATGAATAAGGTTGGGTGCCGTATCCTGGTAACACTATTGATACGACCCACTTTGTAATCATTACAAATGATTTGATCTAAATCGTTCATGTGGAGACATGTAAGTGGGGGTATCCTATGCAATGAGTTTGTATAAGACTGGACCAAGAAATATTTAATCTCTCTTTATAAATCTGTCAATTGAGAAGATTAATATTTCACATGATGATCATATGCGACTCGATCTTAATCTTATGAACTCGTGCCTGTGAGAGCTTGTCCTTTAATTTACATGGGTGAGAATGACTTTATTAGCAGATTCAATATGTCTACCATTTTGGGGACTTGACCAAATAGGGAGTTGGGAACATAATATCATGAAATAGAATTCACTCATTTCCATATAAGGAAAGTAGATGAGTTGTTCTAAGTACTATTTTGGAACTTGAACAATGGGCCCCACCCTCATTGGCCCGAGAGAGACTTGGTTTATGATTGGATCATAAACAAATTATTCATTAGAAAATCAGTGGTACTTAAGGTGAAAGATGTATTTCCAAGGGTAAGATGGACTTTTGACCCAGCTGTAATTATGAACAACTTGTGAAGGATTGACTTGCTTATAATGGTTATATCAATGGATATAACTTGTCCTATAGTGCATAAGAGTGCAACTCTAGGTCTATAGTGAAGTGACCTATAGTTAATGAATGAAAATTGATTAATTAAAGAGTTTAATTAATTACTTTTATATTATTGGAGCTTATAATATGTAGGTCCATAAGGTTCCCTTGCTAGCTCATAGTAACGTTAAAAGGTTCAATTATTTGAAAGAAAATGTGAAGTGTTCAAATTGATATTTAATATATTAGATACGTTAAGGAAAAAATAAATTTAATTTAAAATGTCAAATTAATATTTAATATATTAGATATTAAATAAATAGAAAAAATATATTTAATTTGAAGTGTTCAAATTAATATTTAATATATTAGATATGTTAAATATAAATGGAGAAAAAAAAAATAATTTGGAGTGTTCAAATTAATATTTAATATATTAGAGATATTAAAAAGGAAAAATATATTTATTGTATTTGATACAATTAAATATTAAATCAATTAGTATATTTGGATACATTAAATAAAAATATATTTAAAATTTGAATGAGATTCAAATTAATTAAATATATATTAGAATATGTTATAATATCTAAATATGATTTATATAAGGTATTATATCCTAATATATTAAATATGCAAATATATTATTTGGCAAAGATTCTCTAAGACCCCTATGGATAGGACCCTCGAGTTGAGCCAAAGATATATTAATCTCTCCTACTTTCTCTAGAGAATGAAATTAAATCTCCAAATAATTCTCGAAACTCTTTCTCCAATCCCTTTGGGATTTTCTTTCAAGAGGCTCCCACAAGCGTTGATCTTGTGTTCGAGTCATAGTAAGGAAGATCTTGTGCAATGTTCAAGAACTTCTACATGATTGGAATATCCGAGGAGTCTTGCAAGCTAGGGTTTCTACAAAGGTAGAGTTTTTACTCTTCTATTTATTGCTTTGTTTTAATTCATAATAAAATCAAAACGGTTCCCAATGCTTCCGCTACGTGGATGAAGAGTTCATTCCCTTCAGCAGCAACTGAGACGATCTGGCAGGAGGCCATACAAAAGGAGCTTGAAGCCATTGAGAAGAACAAAACATGGGCACTAACTAACTTGAAGCCATTAAGAAGAACAACAGAGGCCCATTGGTTTGAAGTGGGTGTTTAAGTTGAAGAAGAATAGTGAAGGAAATGTCATCAAACATAAAGCAAGACTCGTAGCGAAGGGATATGTGCAATGGCAAGGAGTTGATTTTGAGGAGGATTTTGCGCTTGTGGCTAGACTAGACATTGTAAGATTGATTCTTGCCCTCGCAGCTCAACATGGATGGGAGGTCCATCACTTGGACGTCAAATTAGCATTTCTAAATGGTGACCTCCAAGAAGAAGTGTATGTTGCCCAACCTAAAGGGTTTGTCATCAAAGCAGAAGAGCACAAAGTGTAAAAGTTGTCAAAAGCCCTCTACATTTTACGACAAGCACCGAGGGCGTGGAACATACATCTGGACAAGAGCTTAAAGAGTCTAAACTTCATGAAGTGCTCACAGGAATAAGTAGTGTACACAAGAAACGATGGGGTTGAAACACTCGTCGTTGGCGTGTACGTTAATGACCTGATTGTCACTAGTACAAGCGTGGAAGGCGTCAAAGAGTTCAAGCAGAAAATGATGAAAGAATTTGAGATGAATGATCTCGGGTTACTCACATACTACCTCGGTATTGAAGTTGACCAAAGGAAAGATTACATCATGCCAAAGAAATCGACCTATGCTAAGCAGTTGTTGCAGAAATTTAAGATGGTAGAGTGCAACCCGACCAAGTATCCCATGGAAGTATAGTTACAACTCGGGAAAGATGCTGGAGGAAGCTTGATGAATTCCATTGAGTATAGGTGTGTCATCGAAAGTCTAAGGTACTTGACTCATACTCGTTCGAACCTTTCATATGATGTTGGAATAATGAGTAGGTACATGGAAAAGTCCACTATGATGCATCATCAAGCGGTTAAGTATATTCTCCGCTACGTGAAGGAAACCACAAGCTATGGGTTGAAGTATAAAGAGGGTGAGGTCTTGAAGAACTAGTCACTTTTACCGATAGTGATTTAACTGGAGACATTGACGATAGAAAAAGCACCGTAGGAATGACATTTTATCTCAACAGAAATTTGATCTCTTGGCAGTCTTAGAAATAGAAAACTGTGTCATTATCTTCCTGTGAGGCCATCAGCAACTATGGCCTCGTGCCAAGCATTGTGGCTGAGAAATTTGTTGAGCGAAGTGACTAGATGAAGTAAATGAACAAATTTTCCTGCAATATTTATGGACTAGATGAACAGAATGTTTAAGGAATTCCTGGATAACTTCGTGATTGCATTCATTTATGAAATTCTGGTGTATTCTACATCTAAGGCATTCTAAATCTAAGGCAACGAGGAACATTTGATAAGAGTCTTGACCTTATAAAGAACCCACAAGTTGTATGTCAAATTCACAAAGTGCAAGTTCTGACTACAAAAGGTGACTTTCATTGGTCACATAGTGTCTAACTTGGGAATAACCATGGACCGAGCTAAGATCGAAGCAGTTTTAAGGTGACCCAGACCAACCACCATATTTAAGTAAGAAGTTTTCTGGGCCTCGCAGACTATCATAAGATTTGTACAAGATTTTTCTTAGATCTCAACAACTGACTCAACTAACCAAGGGAAGACCCTTCGTTTAGTCACCAACATGTGAGTAGAGTTTTCTGGAACTTAGAGAAAGGTTGGTCATTTCACCATTACTTACAGTGACTGATGGCTCAGGCAGACTCGTAGTTTACAGCGACGCCTCGGGAAAAGGACTAGGGTGTGCACTTATACAACAGGGCAAGGTTATAAACCTATGCCTCAGGTAGTTGAGAGAATATGAGTGCAACTATCTTACCCATGATCTAGAGTTGCCAGTTGTGGTGTTCGCATTGAAAACCTTGTGTCACTATCTGTATGGGAAGAGGGTACAAGTGTACATCGACCACAAGAGACTCAAGTACCTATTTATGCAGAAAGAGTTGAACATGAGACAACAAAGGTGGTTGGAATTTGTTAAGGACTATGACATCGAAATACTCTACCACCCAGGATTAGCCAATGTGGTGGTCGATGCCTTGAGTAGAAAAATAGCCCAAACATTCGCCTTGATCACAAAGCATATAGGTATCTACAGGATGAGATGCAGAGTGACAAAATAAAGGTCATCGTTAGAGGCGTCACTACTCAATTAGCATAGCTTTCTGCTCAACCTACCCTTAAAAGACGTATCATCGATGCTTAGTGAATTGATATGCATCTCAACAAGATCTGGGATCAACATAGGACTGAGAGAATAGAGGGATACTCAGTTTGTTCAGAAAGGGAATTAATGTGGTAGGACCGACATTGCGTGCCTTGAGATGAGAAAATCCTATAAGAAATCCTAACTAAGGCCCACTGCACGTCCTATACCTTCCACCCTAGAAGCACTAAAATGCATCAGGACTTGAAGTGTAGTAACTGGTGGTCAGGAATGAAGAAGAACGTAGTTGAGTATGTGGGTCAGTGTCTGTGAGTCAATAAGCTTGACTCGATAAAAAATAGTTATTGGCTTGAATAGGTTTACAAAAATTGTTAGTCTTTAATTAGGAAGATAATTAGCTGTGCGTAAGTTGAGGAGAAATTTTAGGAAACTAGTTGTGTTTTCTCCACTATAAGATGTATGCTACTTTCATAACAACAAATATATTTGAAAAGCTAAGTGCTTAACGCTTCTTTGTTTCAAAAGATATCTCCCCTCAAGTTGTCCTTTTTGCTTCTTTCATTTGTTTGGACACATTTCAGTCATGGGCCAAATCCAATGTTTGGTATCAAAGCTAGGATGCCGAAAAAAATGTCGTCACCATACAAAGTTGCTGGAGGAAATGTAACAATGATAAGGAGCGAAAGGGAGGGAAGTGTAATGCTCCAGTACCCGTTGCTCACCAAGAGTAACTACGCAGCATGATCGATAAAGATGCGTATTAACTTACAAACACAAGACGTGTGGGGCACTGTCGAACATCATGACATTGAGGAGGACGTCCTTCTCATGTTGGTAAAGTAGGACTCGATAAAGGGAGCATGCGATACGCTGCAAACAATGCACGTGGGTGTAGAACGCATCAAGGAAGCAAAGATACAGGCCTTGAAGAGTGAGTTTGAGGATATCCGCATGAAGGAAGGTGAGTGAAGAGGCGAAGTTGGCATGAAGTTGACGATGATCGTCAGCGGCATCCGTTCATTAGTCGACGTGATGGAGGAGATCTCCGTCGTCAAGAAGTTCTTTCGAGTTGTTCCCTCAAGACTCATGCAGATTGTTTCCTCCATCAAGTAGTTTGGTGACCTCAAGAACATATCGGTTGAGGAGGTCGTTGGTCATCTTAAGGTCTATGAGGAGAGACTTAATGACTACGAATACAAAGAAAGGAGAAATACCTCTTACTCACACATGTAGAGTGGCTCACATGGATGAAAAAGAAAGATGCAGATGACTCTTTTTTTTTCAGGTACGAGCAGACATGGCAGCCATAACAAAGAAAAAAGGTCGTGGACGTGGTGGCAGAGGAGATCATAACAATACGTCACAAACTCATTAAAATGCCAAACCTCGGAAGGACAAGAGTATGATCAAGTGCTACTTTTGTGGAAAATATGGGCATTACGTGGCAGAAGTGCCGCAATAAGGAGCGCGATGAGGAGGTAAACCTCATGTTCTCGGATGATGAAGAGCCTACATTGATGTTGGACGAGAAAATGTCCAACATGTTGATGCTCAATGAAAAGAAGGTTATGGCGAACCCCTTCATAGATGAAGAAGACCAAGTGGAGACCAGCATGTGGTATCTAGACAACGGAGCGAGCAACCACATGACTGGAGATCAAGGAAAGTTCAAGGAGCTTGATGAGAAGTTCACTGAAAATGTGAAGCTTTGCGACAGATCAATTGTACTGATCCAAGGCAAAGGATCTATCTTGTTCCAGTGTAAGAACGACGATCAACGTCTATTGACCAAGGTGTATTACATCCCAAGTTTGAAGAGCAATATTATTACCCTTGGTCAAATGATAGAAGAAGGTAGCAGAGTGGAGATAGTCGGCCCATTCCTCAAGGTATACGATAGAAATAGAGCCCTGTTGATGAAGGCAAAAAGGTCGTAAAATCGCCTATATAAGATACTATTTAAAGATAATCAACATCTTCCAAAAGTATCCATTGGCGTTTACAACAAGAAAGTGAAGAAGAAACCAACCGGTTAGAAGAAAAAGGAACTGCCGAACATAGCCAAGAAGAAACCATAGGCTACTACAATCAGTGAAGAGAAACCTACAAGATGACGTGTTTCATCATACTTGTCATCTCAACCACATAGGTCTAGAGGAAGGCCACCCGGGCATAAGAAAAATGGAATATCAATTTGCCCCCTCACTGATGAAGGCTAGAGGCATGTTTAAAAAGAAGGTTGAAAGAGAAAGGAGTACCCTACAAGATGAAGAAGTCCCTGAACATAAGAGAGAAATGAAAGAAATTTTATGTTGTGGAATTAAAGCTTCTTATGAAGAATACAGAGTTGATCAGGGACTCAGCAATGTTAACAATACAGAGCAACATGCAGATATTCTCACTAAGACCCTAACAAAGGGTTAAGCTTTGCAGACATACAGGTGTCGTAAGAAAAGTCAAGCTTACGGGGTAGAATGTGAATCAATCATCTTGACTTGGCAAAAAATAGTTATTGGCTTGAATAGGTTTAAGGAAATTGTTAGCCTTTATTTAGAAAGATAGTTAGTGGTGTATAAGTTGAGGAGAAATTTTAGGAAACTAGTTGTGCTTTGCTAAGTGTTTAACGCTTGTTTGTTTCAAAAGTTCTCCCCTCAAGTTGACTTTTTTACTTCTTTCATTTGTTTTGGCATATTTCGATCATGGAATATATCCAACAGTGTCTGATATATAAACAGGTAAATATCCTAAGACAATAACCAACAAGGTTGTTACAATCGTTGAACTTCCACAATGGAAATAAGAAGAAATAAGCATGAATTTTATCTCGAACCTATTGAAAACAAGACGAGGCTTCAATGTTATCTGGGTCATTGTGGATAGATTGACCAAGACAACCCACTTTCATTCCAGGCATGGTCACTTATGTAGTTGACCAATGGGACAAGTTATACATCAGAGAGATAGTATGTCTGCAGTGCTAGTATCCATTGTGTCAAATCGAGATGTTAAGTTTACATCGAATTTCTGGAAGGTTTTGTAGAAGGCACCAGGAATGCAACTCATGATCAATACGGCGTTGCACCCTCTAACGATTGGGCAGACTGAGAGGTTGAATCAACCTAGAGGACATGTTGAAGGCTTGTGTTATAGACTTTACAAGTTGCTGGGACAAGCACCTGACCCTTATGGAATTTGCCTAAACCAACAGTTATCAATCGACTATTCACATGGCACCATTTGAGGCTCTATATGGGAGGAGGTTTCGAACCCGAATATTCTAGGAGGCCATAGTGAAGAAACATCTTTTAGGGCTGGAGTTGGTACAAACTACTAATGCAGCAGAATAGAAAATCTGACAGAGGATACTCTCTACACAAAGCCGATAAAAGAGTTAAGTATACTTTAGTAGGAAAGACCTCGAGTTTGTAGTGGGTTGTTAAAGATCACGTGTTTGTTTAGATTGCTGTCAATTAGTATCTGATTGAATCTCCTTATAGTTAGAAGTTGATTTAGTTTTGATTTGATTTAGTTTTTGATTTGTTTATTGGTTTGTTACCAGATTTTCTGCAGATTTTTAGCTAGATTTTCTAAATTTCTTTTTGTATTCTCTATATATATAGAGCATTCTTGCTCTTCATAATTCATTTTTCTTATCAACCATTCAATCACTCATTATTTCACTAATAATTGGTATCAGAGACAATTATCAAATGTGGGCAGTTTGTATAGAGACTTATTTGAAGGCTTTGGACCTTTAGGAAGCAATAGAAGAGGATGACGAGGTCCCTCCACTTCTAGAAAATCCTACTATAGCACAAATTAAAGTACAGAAGGAAAAGAAGACAAGGAAATCAAAGACAAAAACTTGCCTATTTGCGGCTGTATCTCAAATGATCTTCATGCGAATAATGTCCCTCAAAACAACAAAGGAAATCTGAGATTATCTCAAGACTGAATATGAAGAAGATGAGAGGATTCGTGGAATGAAAGTCCTGAATTTAATTAGGGATTTCAAGTTGCAGAAGATAGAGTCTGAGTCGGTGAAAGACTACTCTGACAGACTTCTCAGCATTGCCAACAAGGTGAGATTGCTTGGTTCTGTGTTAAATGATTTAAGGATCGTTGAAAAATTGCTAGTCACTGTTCCAGAGAAGTTTGAAGCCACCATTACTACTCTGGAGAATACCAAAGACTTGTCAAAGATTTCTCTTACAGAGCTCTTGAATACGTTACAAGCACAATAGCAAAGGAGGTCTATGAGGCAAGAAGGGGTGATTGAAGGTTTCTTACCTATTAAGCATCAAGACAACAACAGGTATAAAAACAAGAAAATTTTAAAAAACCAATCGACGAATGAAGATTCATCTACCAATTATCAGAAGACAAAAGGAGGAGGTTTCAAAAAATCCTATTCACCTTGTCGCCATTGTGAGAAGAAAGGTCATCCACCATACAAGTGTTGGAGAAGACCTGACGCCAAATGCTCCAAATGCAATCAACTTGGACATGAAGTTGTGATCTACAAAGTTAAAGGTCAGGTGATAGAAGTTGATGCACAGGTAATTGATCAAGAAGAAGAAGATCAATTGTTTGTGATCACTTGTTTCTCAGACAAAGAATCAAGCGAGAGCTGGTTGATTGACAGTGGATGCACAAATCATATGACATATGACAAGGAGTTTTTTGAGGAATTAAGAGACATTGAAGTCAAAAGAGTGAGAATTGGCAATGGTGAACACTTGGAAGTCAAAGGAAAAGGCACAGTAGTTGTAACAAGTTATGAAGGTACAAAATTTATTCCAGATGTTTTATTTGTATCTAAAATTGATCAAAATCTCTTTAAGTGCTGGTCAGTTACTTGATAAAAGCTATAAAGTGTTGTTTGAGAATAAGCAGTGTTTGATCAAATATGCTAGTGGCAAAGACTTGTTCAATGTCAAAATGAAAGGAAAAAGCTTTGCTCTAAATTTGATGGAGAAAGAGCAGATGGCCTTTATATTCAGAGCTAGTGCCACTGAATTTTGGCACAAAAGACTTGGGCACTTTCATCATCGAGGTTTGCTTCAGATGCAGTCAAAGAAGCTGGTAGAAGGACTCGCTGACATTGATGATGACATGCCTCCTTGCCGTGCTTGTAATTTTGGGAAGCAACTTAGGCAACCCTTTCCTAAACACGCATGAAGAGCCTCGAAAAAACTGCGAATGGTTCATACTAATCTTTGTGGTCCTCAGCGAACACCATCGTTAAATGGTAATCTTTATTACATTATTTTTATTGGTGATCTAACAAGAATGTGTTAGATCTTCTTGTTGAAGCAAAAGTCAGAAGTTGCGGGTGTATTTTGGAAAATCAAAGCCAGAGTTGAGAATGAAAGTGCATGCTTGATTCAAATTATAAAATCAGATAATGGCAAGGAGTACACTTTCAGAAACTTTTAACAGGTTTTGTGAAAAGGCTGGAATTGAACATCAATTGATAGCACCATACACTCCTCAACAGAATGACATCAGTGAAAGGAGGAATAGATTTATAATGGAGATGACTAGATGCATGCTTTATGAGAAGGATCTTCCAAAACTTTTTTGGGGAAAAGCAGCAAACACTTTTGTGTGCTTGCAAAATCGAATTTCAACAAAAGTTGTGAAGGACCTGACACCATTTCAAGTTTGGTATGGTTACAAACCTTCTTTAAAGTTCCTTAGAGTATTTGGGTGTCTTTTCTTCACTTACATTCCACAGGTCTGTTAGATAAAACCTGAGTTTTTCCTTATTTAGATTCACACGATTACATTAATTCTCCGTTTGACCATTTGACAAACACGTCGAATGGATTAACGAAGTTTTAGACGGCAATTTTGTAGGAAGTGGCACAGATTCAGTTGCCACTCTCCAGCCATTTTTAGGATAGGTTATATTTAAATAGAAAATCTGTTCAGAAGATTTCACAACCTGATTTTAAGCGCAGTCGAAATTTCAATCATTCTCTCTCCTTGTTATTTTACGCATTTTATTTTTCTTCCAACAACCTCCTGTCGACAATTTCCTCTCACCGAAAAGAAAGGATTTCCCTGGCCGATTATCAAAATACAACAAGGTCAAGCGTGATAAGCTTGACAAAAAGGCAGAAGCTGGCATCTTTGTGGGCGTATAACATTATATCAAAAGTTTATAGAGTTTTTCAACCACACATTAGTCGTGTTATTGTGAGCCGAGATGTTCATTTTACTGGAAATGAGCAATGGAATTGGGAAGAACTGACAAAGGTGAATCAGATTTCTAATGCACCAAACAATTTAATCTTTGGTAGCATGTTAGAAGAGTCTAAAGATGAACGACAAGATGCTTTGGTTGATGATGCACTTGTCAGAGAAGGAGCTTTCGGTGATCGAGAAAAACAAAACCAGGAAGTTGGTTGATCGACCTCTAAACAGAAAGATAATTGGAGTAAGATGAGTATTTAGGAAAAAGCTTGGAGTTCACAGCATCTAAACAAGGAGGAGTGTTAAAGATCACGTGTTTGTTTAGATTGTTGTCAGTTAATATCTAATTAAATCTCCTTGTAGTTAGGAGTTCAATTAAATCTCCTTCTAGTTAGGAGTTGATTTAGCTTTGATTAAATTTAGTTTTTGATTTGTTTACTGGGTTGTTACTAGATTTTCTTCAGATTTTTAGGTAGATTTCTAAATGTCTTTTTGTATTCTCTCTCTATATATTGAGCATTGTTGCTCTTCATAATTCAATTTTCTTATCGACCATTCAATCACTCATTCTTTCACTAACATGGGTAATCACGTCTTCCTAAAAGTGGCCTTACGAGAGAGATGCTGAGGTTTGGGAAGAAGGGCAAGTTGAACCCGAGTTTTGTGGGCCCCATTGAAATTCTAGAAAAGGTAGGGCCTGTGACATAAGATGTGTTACCACCCACCCTCGCTACGATGCACAATGTCTTCCATGTCTCGATCTTGATGAAGTACACTCTGGATCCCATTCGTATCATTGATCATGAGACACTTCCCCTCTGGGAGTATCTGTCCTACGAAGAGAAGCCCATCAAGATAATGGCACGTGATGTAAGGAAATTGCGCAGAAGAGAGATTCCCTTAGTCAAAGTCCTATGGAAAACCACTAAGACAACGAAGCCACCTAGGAACATGAAGATGATATGAGGAGGTCTTACTGTAAACTCTTCCAGGGAGGACCAACTTTTAGGGTGAAAGCTCCTAAGAAGGGGAGAATTGTAATGCCCGAGCTTAGGAGGTACTAATGACCGTTGCTTTCCTTCCTAAGATTCAAAAAAATATTTATATAATAAGAAAATCATAAGATCTTATTGTATGCCGAGGAGACCGAGACTCAATTCATTGAAGAAGGGAGATATTCTCAAGATAGTTGGAAAAAAACGGTCAAAGTCAACTTAGGGGCAAAATGACCATTTTTTCCCTACTCCTACTTGAGGGGTTTGAAGGGTTTGAACATAATATGAAAGAGAGAGAGAAAAAAAAAAAAGAGGTTAGGGTTTTGAAGGGAGAAGAAAGACAAAGCCAAAAATCGCTCAAATCTGTCATTGGCGGAATCACTCGTTTTGGCAAGAAACCCGAGAACACATCAAGGTATGGTTATGGCCTTTCGATTTGGTTTTATGTAGATCCAAAGAGTTTTTCGAGTTTAAAGCTCTAATCTTTGAAGAGATGAACTAAAGAGGGTCTATAAAGGTTTCTTGAAGAAAACTTAGACGAAAATCGGAGTCTAATAGGAGATCAGGTGAAAAAGTCAAGAACAATAAACGTGAGTTTTTTTCACTAATTTGAACGTCCTTATTTTGTTCTGAGTTCAAGTAAAAGTTATAAGAAAAATACATTGGGGTAGGTGGACTAAAACTCTACGACTTTGGTGAAAAAACCAAATCGATATGAGTTGTGTGCGTTAAGTTATAAAGATCCGAAGAAAATGGATTGAAATAGGAAATTCTTGACTTTTTTAAAAATTGCAACACACAAGGAGAGAGAAAACTACTGGTATGCATTGCCCGACGTGCGGAGGAGCAACGGAGCCCGTGGATGGCACATGACAGAACTCGGCTGAAGAAACGCGTCAAGCCCACCAGTCGACAGACGTGCATCCAATGTGAAGACCCACACGCGATCCGAACTGCATCCGACAAACTGCTCGACTCGATGCCGATCAGAATTTCATGTGTGGTACGCACACATGAAAACACGTGTAGTGACCCTTTGAGCGTGTGGTCGGTGTGTGCAGCGCACGTGATGTCAGAATTTAGTGCAACTTATTGCTAGTTTGAATTAGTCCAGTTATTCATTTTTATTAGGAGTCGGTTAGCTTTATTTCTGCAAATAAATTAGTTGCACCTTAAGTAGTTTGTGCAAATCAGTCGAGTCTTTGTAGCTACAATACAACAGTTCATATTTCAGTTTTCTCTGTGTTGTCTTTTTTGAGTAATAATAATTTCAAATTTCTTCACACTTTTGAGTGTTAGATATTGTATAAGTTGGTATCAGAGCTAGGTTGGTAACCAAGAGCTTGATATTATTACTTAACAAGATGAATGGTGGAAGTGCTTCTACGGGTATAGCTATGGAAAAGCTTGTTGGCAATACTTATAATTATTGGAAGTTATGTTTGGAAGCTTATCTACAGGGGCAAGATTTGTGGGATTTAATTGAAGGTGATGACATATAAATTTCAGTAGATACTCCACAGAATGTTGAATTACGCCGAAAATGGAATATCAAATGTGGAAAATCTTTATTTACCTTGCGAACTTTGATTAGCAAGGAATATATTGATCATGTTCGTGATTTAAAGTCACCAAAGCAAGTGTGGAAAACACTTCAAAAACAATACACTAAGAAAAATACAGCTCGGTTGCAATTTCTAGAGAATGAACTAGCTATGGTAACTCAAGGTAATTTTTCTGTTGAAGAATATTTCTTGAAAGTGAAAAATCTGTGTTTTGAAATTTCAGAATTAGATGCTGAGGAGCCAGTGAGTGATGCTCGATTACGTCGTTATCTTATTCGTGGATTACGAAAAGACTTTATGCCCTTTATTTCCTCTAAAGCCAGAAGATGTGTTGTATGTCAAAGATCAAAGAAGACAGAATTTTCATTCAAAGCCTTCATCAAATACTCAGAATCAATTCAGAAGTGAGAAGTCGTCAAAGAAGCCATTTAAAGCTTGTTACAAGTGTGGAAAACCTGACCATCTTAAACAAGATTGTCGGGTGAAAGTGGTGTGTGATCGTTGTGGAAAGCCAGGTCATATTAAGCCAAATTGTCGAGTCAAAATGCAGGAATCAAAAGCAAATGTTGTACATGAAAGTAAAAATTCTTCAAACCCATTTTGGGAACACTGTTTAACTATTGAGGTTCTTGACCAGCCAACAAATGTGACTTCAGTTATACATCAAGACGATGTCTCTGCAGATGTTCATGCCTTTATAGACTACAATGAAGAATGGATTGTCGATTCTTGTTCTCATTATGCAACTAGAAACGAAACTTTTCTATCAGATGTTCGTCCACATTGTCAAAAGAAGGTCATTATGACAGTTGATAATTCAATGCGTCCTTTGACGAAAGAAGGAGATTTGAATGATGGAAGTGTTCTACTCAAGGAGATTTATCATTTTCCTAGTTTGAAGAAAAATCTTGCTTTTGTATCACAAATAACAGAAGGGTATGTTCTTTTTTTTTTTGCCTAAAGATGTTCAAATTCTTTCTAATGTGAACCATGGTGCTGCTGATATTCTGTTCTGTGGAAAAAGAAAAGAATCTTTGTATGTTTTATCAACTAGTGATGAATATATCAAGAAAGCTGGTCATAATGCAAGCTCAACACTTTGACATGCTCGTTTGGGTCATGTGGGTTCTCAATTGTTGCAGAAAATATCCACAAAACAACTTCTTGATGATGTCCCTGTTTTTAAAGATATCCAGCATGATGAGATTTGTCCAGGCTGTCAATATGGCAAGTCTCATCGTCTTTCTTTCCCAAGGTCAAAGAGTAGAGCTTCAACAGTATTGGAATTGATTCATTCTGATCTTTTGGAACCAACGCGAACAACAAGCTATACCGGCCTTCATTATGTGATGGTGTTTGTGGATCATTACTCTCGTTTCAGTTGGGTATACTTCTTAGAACACAAAAGTGAAGTTTTTTCAAAGTTTATTCAATTTAAGCATGCTGTAGAAAAAGAATTTAAATTGAAAATTGAGTGTTTGCGCTCTGATAATGGAGGGGAATTTCTTTCAAATGATTTTATGGAATATTGTAAGGAGCATGAGATTCAGCGTCAACTGACTTGTCCAGAAACCCCGCAACAAAATGGGGTGGCTGAGCGCAAGTTAGCTCATCTTACATCAGTTTGCTTGTCTTGGCTGCATGTGAGGAGTCTTCAAAGAGAGTTATGGGCATTAGCTTTTGAAACAGCTTGTCATGTTGTAAATCAGTTGCCTGGCCAGGGACAGAATCATTACTATTCGAGCTGATTTATATCGTAAACCCAATGTGAGATATTTTCGTAATTTTGGGTCTATTTGTTATGTTCATGTACTGGAACATAATCGAACTAAACTTGAGCCAAAATCCAAGAAATGCATTTTTGTTGGCTATGATACTCATAGAAAGGGTTGGAGATGTATGGATTTGGAAACAAAGAAGGTTATTGTATCTCGCGATGTGGTGTTTGATGAAATTTCAAGTTACAAATACAATGCAGATGGCAGCAAAGTACAACTACTGTTGCACTCTTTCCTTATGATTGATTCTATATTAGGGAGAAAAGATTTTTCATTGCGACAGACATTCAAGCGGGGGAAAATACAGAAGCCACTACAAATATTGAAGTTGCTACAAGAAAAATCCTCAAAGACAGTAAAAGTTACTAGATCATTTGTCTGATTTTGTAGTTGACATTAATCAATTTTCTGTCATGTCTTGTTCTTTTATGGGAGATTCAAGTGAAAATAAGTCGAAGTTGTACAATGAAGCTAAAGGGATCTCAAAATGGGAAAATGCAATGATGGAAGAAATTCTAGCACTTGAAAAAAATGACATTGGAGCTTGTACCAAAACCTCATGATGCCGATTTAATTACTTGTAAGTGGGTTTAAAAGTTGAAGAAAAATGTTGATGGTAGAATTGATAGACACAAAGCTCGTCTTGTTGCTCCTGGGTTCTCTCAACAATATGGTCGAGACTATGATGAGACTTTTAGTCCGGTCGCAAGGATGGTAACATTACGGACAATCATCTAATTTAGTTGCCAGTAAAGGCTGAAAATTATGGCAGCTTGATGTGAAAAATGCTTTCCTTTATGGAGAGTTGGATCGCGATATTTTTATGGAGCAGCCGCAAGGAATTACCTCTCAAGAATATCCTGATTATGTGTGCAGACTTAAGAAAACATTGTACGGACTCAAGCAAGCTTCTCGTGCTTGGTTTGGTAAGATGGCTCAATATCTTAATTTTTGTGGTTTTAAGTCTTCATGTGTTGATCCGAGCTTATTTGTTAAGAAAACAACACCTGTATGCACCCTGCTCTTACTTTATGTTGATGACATGATTATTATTGGTGATGATATTGTTGAAATCATTAGTCTCCAAGATACCTTGTCTGGTCGTTTTCAAATGAAAAGATTGGGTGAAGCTGATTGTTTTTCGGGTTTGGAAATTAAGAATTATGATGGTTATTTTCTCTCTCAAAAAGGATATGCAGCAAGTTTATTACAGCGGTTTCATATAGAAAATCATTAGAAGATACTACATTCTTTCGTCAACTTGTTGGTAGTTTATTCTATTTAACTATCAAGAGGCGACAATATTTTTTCAGTAGGAGTTGTGTCTCAATTTATGGATCAGCCACATGAGATTCATTTAATTGCAGCAAAAAGAATTCTTTGTTAATAAAGGGGCTTTAAATTATGGATTAATGTATGAGAAATCAAAGTCTTTTTTCTTGAGTGGTTTGTGTGGATGCTGATTGGGCTGGGGACGTGAACGACATATGCTCCACAACAAGTTTTTGTTTTACAGCAGGCTCTATTGCAATTTCATGATGTAGTAAAAAGCAAAGCACTGTTGCTTTGTCCAGTTGTGAAGCAGAATATGTAGTTGCTACAATAGCTACTCAAGAATGTTTGTGCCTCCGGAGGCTTATTCAAGAAATGGTGACTACTCACATCAGCCAATTTAATTAATTGTGGTAATGAAAGTGCAATAAAACTTGCGGAAAATCTGGTGTTTCATGCTCGTTCGAAACATATTGAAACTCATTATCATTTTGTTCAAGAGAAAGTGTTTTCATAGGATGTTGAATTGCAGAAAATACATACTAATGAGCAAGTTGTAGACATATTTACTAAGACATTTGTCAAAGTGAAGTTTGAAGTTTTCGTAAGGCTCTCTGAGGTATTGAGAAATAAGCTTGCACTAAGGGAGGCTATCAAAATTTAGTGCAACTTATTGCTAGTTTGAATTAGCCAAGTTATTAATTTTTATTAGGAGTCTATTAGCTTTATTTCTACAAATAAATTAGTTGCACGTTAAGTAGTTTTGTACAAATCAATTGAGTCTTTATAGGAGTTATTTCAGTTTAAATAGAAGTCTTACGGTTAGTAAAATACAGCTACAATACAACACTTCATATTTCAGTTTTTTCTGTATTGTGTTCTTTGAGTAATAATAATTTTAGATTTATTCACAGTCATTAAGTGTTAGATATTGTGTGTTGAGAATTGTTGGGAGCGAGTCCCACAAAATGATCATGAGTTTATAAGTAAAGGAATACATCTCCATTGGTATGAAGTCTTTTGGGGAAGCCCAAAAGCAAAGTCATGAGAACTTATGCTCAAAGTGGATAATATCATACCATTGTGGAGATCCGTGATTTCTAACATGGTCTTAGAGCCATACCCTAAACTTAGCCATGACAATAGAATCCTCAAATATCGAACAAAGAATTGTGAGCCTCAAAGGTGTAGTCAAAAGTGACTAAAGTGTCGAAGAAAGGGAGTAATTTGTTCGAGGGCTCCAGAGAAAGGAGTTGAGCCTCGATTAAGGGGAGGCTGTTTGAGAGCTCCATAAGTTTCAAGGGAGGCTTATAGTGTACTTTGTTCGAGGGGAGGATTATTGAGAATTGTTGGGAGTGAGTCCCACAGAATGATCATGGGTTTATAAGTAAAGGAATACATTTTCATTGGTACGAGGCCTTTTGGGGAATCCCAAAAGCAAAGTCATGAGAACCTATGTTCAAAGTGGACAATATCATACCATTGAGGAGATCCGTAATTCCTACCACGTGAGTCCTCCAATTTCCTTTGTTTGGCCTCCGTTTGCTAGTTTTTCACTTTGATTTCACTACTAACTCTGTTCTGGTGTGAATTAGAACCCACCAAGGAAATTTCATAATTTTTACTACCTTCTCCGATAAGAAGTTCGAGCTTGGAAAGACACGCGTCAACCATGTACATAACCATTTGGATTTTTCCACGAGCAATACTTGTAGGATACGTTTGGATAAGCATGCATGCTATTAAACCAGTCGAACCAAGTGGATTAGATTACAAGTTATGGAAAGAGATTAAAATGAGAAAATATTATGTTATTGTATGTACATGAAAAGAGGAAGTGAATTTTGTGAAATCTGTGCTCCAGGCGAAGATGAACGTTATCTCCCTGTCGAGCATGCATGTTAATATTGTATGAATTGTTGCATGTTAACTCCAGTGTATGATTGTCTGTATTTTCTTACTTGTTGAGAATAAGGAGGAATAACGAACCTAGTCTAGGGCGCTAGAGACTAATTGGCCTAGATAAAGACCTAGAGTAGGATACCTCCGTGCAATTAGGGTCGCATAAGGGTGGCCAGTGGGCCCATACCCTAGTATCCAGACCATGACAAGTTTGAGAGCTCTTGCGCGAGAATCCTAGAGATGTGTGAATCCATGTCTAAGCCATCAAGATTCTCCCTAGAAAACCTAATAGGATACCGCGGTAATCATGGAAAACCGAGGTAGCTCACCATGATTGAGTAGTATGAATAGTGTTACCATAACCTCCACTTCCCTCTTTACTCCGATACCGTACCGTCAAGGCTCCACTCTAATTCTGGGATCATCAACTAGGCTTAGCTGAACATGGTAGTGTCACTCATGCCCCAACCTAATGAAGATAGCTAAGCCAAGGGGCGATCAAATAAAATCAACAAACCAAGTTTTCTTGAAAATAAGTACATCAACCTTTGTGAAATGGAAACCCTAGTAAGTTGAATTTAAGAACTCTTATACTCACAAGCGCAATAATATGCAAACTCCTAGTTCACAAATGTTCAAACCCTAAATCAATTTGATTTCATTCTAAATGGTTACAACTTTTGGGAATTTGATCTAACAATCTTATTGAAGAATAAGATATTTAGTCATCTAACAATCTTATTGAAGAATAAGATATTTAGAACTAAATATATCCAAGAACCTCAAAACATAAATCATCCCAAGAGAAAATAAAGCTCAAATTATCTTGTAGATCAAATATCTCAAGACAATAACATTTTTTTTAGATTCGAATCTCTCCATAGATAAAGATTAATTATGTCAAGCTTGAATGATTTTAAACATACCACCTAAATTACATAGAATAATAAAGAAACTTAGCTCTTAACTAAAAGAAAGCACAAATGCTTACTACATTTTCCAAATTTACTTCACAAATATAACATACATGACTTTATATAGCCTCAAATTGAAACCCTTAACTTTCCATGAGACATTTCAAGAATGACAACATTCCTATTTTATGACCATTATTAGCCACTATGTAAATGTAACCTTCAAGTATATAAAGTCTTAAAATACATTGATAAAACATCATATCTACTCAAAATTTATGACCATATGAGAATAAATGAAATTCATCTTTCTTGAAGTTCATATTGTAGGATTGAAATGTCTTGCTTCATATCATATCGAGTAAAGTGAATATACAAGAAAAAAAAAAGATAAATATTAAAGAGTAGAACCAATTTCCATGACATGAATTAAATTTTTTTCATTGAAATTTTGAGTGAACAAATTGGCACACTTAGTAAATATAGCCGAGTGGTAATTAAATAATTGGAATTTTTAGAAGATTAAAAAGAAAAATGATGAGAATCAACTTAATTGAAAAAAAAAAAACTGAATTTTTTTTCAATTAATTTATTAATCGATTTTATCTGACATTAAAAACAATAAAAATTTCCACATATGATGCATAACCACTTCAAACATCTTGAAATGAATGTGAAAGGTGCCTAATAAAGCAGACGTGGAGGGGAAGGGAGCCACCTCATTTCCCGCCAAAACTTCCCGCCAAAACAACCTCATCGATGACTGAAGTGCGTTTAGGTCAGTGAAGTTCATTTCGTCCATTCACACTCCCATTTTCTCTCCTTCTCCCGCTCCCAGTCGCTAAGAAATGGCTGGGCCAACTCCCGATGGCAACTCCGGCAATCCGCCTTCCACGCCTGATTCTCCCACCACCTCCGCCGGTTTCGAAACGGACCAGCTCCCTCATCTCAGCCAAACTTCCGATATCTACCCCGATGAGGACGAAGCCGCTGTTGATCCTCATGTCCTTCCCGACGAGCCTGACCCCGATGAAGAGGAGGAAGGAGAGGATCTCTACCACGACAATTTCTTGGAGTCGGTTCTCGAAATCAAATCCCGTTTTGTTTTCTTGTTTGTTTTTTTAATAAAAAAAAATCTCGAAATCTCTTGCCTAATGTAGTACCGATCTTATGAATTTTCTTCTTAATCTTGTAGCGACTATCGGAGGATGGACGAGCATGACCAGTACGAGTCCTTGGACCTTGACGATTCATTAGAGGACGAGAGAGATTTGGATCAGATTATGGAGGACAGGCGAGCTGCCGAGATAGAACTGGACACTCGCGATGCTCAGTTCACCCGTCGGAAGCTTCCTGAGCTATTACATGATCAAGGTAATTTTTTTGCCTATTATATTCTATCTGAACAGCAAATTGTAGCCTTTTCCCTCGATTTCAGCGTGTTCACTCGCTCAGCAAGTTGTCAATACATTACTGAGCTATTCGTGCTTCCATTCTTTTCTCTTACCTTTCGTTCGTGTTTTCTTTAATGTATTACTATTCTAATTTTAATTTTAATTTTAGGATTGATCATGCTTGAGAATATGAATTATGCACCACATTGTCTTCAGCTTTACTTTTCCCTAACAAAAGCTTGAGATATGTAGGAACTAATTGAAGTGAACTCACTCTAACTGATGAGTTTCAATATCTTGAAAATCTTTAGTTTCAATTTGTATTGAAGTTATTTTCAGGCACAAGTTTCCAAGTATACAACCATAGAAGATTGACTGAAAACTTTCGCAACAAAAAGAATAGTGAAGCATTCTGTTCTGGTTTCAAGCCATTCTGACTTGTCATCCAGAACATAGTCATCTGCTCTAACCAATACAAAAATTCCTGTTGGTATACGCCAAAGATGTTTTATTATATGGTTTTTAAAATTAGTTGAAGATACCTTGGGGTCTAGCCTCCTAAAGGAACTGAAAGCTAGAGACGTTTCCTTGATGTTGCTTTACTACTCTTAGCAGCTGGAAGTTATTAGTTGTTTCCCTTTTGATTTATTTTTTTGGAGACTGGCAGATTTTAACTCTTGAAATTTAACTAGTTTGTATGTTTTGTTTCAGACTCGGAGGATGACAATTACAGGCCTTCAAAAAGAGCAAGAGCTGATTTTCGGCCTCCAGCTGCTGCAAGAAGCTATGATGACATTGATGGTATGCAGAGTTCTCCTGGTAGATCACAAAGGGAAACTTCACGAGACGACGTGCCCATTACAGATCATTCTGTTGATGACCAATATGAGGTATTTAAGGCTGTCACATCTTTATTTTCCTCATATTAGGATTTTGCACCTAATTATTGTTAGCCATATTTGTAACTAACAATTTCCCTCTAATTTAGGATGAAGACGATGATGAAAATGAGAATGAGATGTATCGTGTTCAAGGGCCACTTAGAGAACATGTTACCATGGATGCGGTTCGGCGCTTTATAGGGAAAAAGTTCAAGAAATTCTTGGAAACATATGTGAATCCAAAGAGTGGAAATGGTGAGCTTGAGTACATGCGACTGATAAATGAGATGGTGTTAGGTGAGCATCTGCTTCACTGTACTTGCAGTGGATTGTTAACATTTAGTTTATTTTGTAAAATGATAAAACAAATATTGTTTTCTAAGATAACCTGTTAGAGTCATGTTCATGCTTCTCTTATTTTTCTGACTGGTTGCTTTAATGTTTGATTGCAGCCAATAGGTGCAGTTTGGAGATTGATTACAAACAGTTTATCTTTGTCCATCCGAATATTGCAATCTGGTTGGCTGATGCACCCCAGCCCGTCTTAGAAGTTATGGAAGATGTTGCAAAGAAGGTTGTCTTTGACATACATCCAAATTACAAAAATATCCACCAAAAGATCTATGTTCGCATCAATAATTTACCAGTCTATGATCAGATTCGAAATATTAGGTATCCTTGTAGATTCATGGTGCAGGGCCTTTTCAGATATATGTTTTCTTTTATTATTTTCCTAGTCATTCCATTTTCAATTGTGTCCCGTTGCACTTTGTAGGCAAATTCATTTAAATACCATGATTCGAATTGGGGGCGTAGTAACCCGACGCTCTGGTGTCTTCCCCCAGTTGCAGCAGGTGAAGTATGATTGTGGTAAATGTGGCACAATATTGGGACCATTTTTTCAGAATTCTTATTCAGAGGTCAAGGTTGGCTCTTGTCCTGAATGCCAGTCGAAAGGGCCATTCACAGTAAATGTCGAGCAGGTGAATTCTTAGTTTTAATTTACTTCTTTATCTTTATTTATTTATTTATTTTTTTTGGGTGGAGCAACCACGGTTGAAATTCTGTACCTACAAATCTCATTTAAGGGCTTGTTTCATTTATTTGTTTCGGCTGTTCCCTTAGTGCAAAATGGGTGAGATGGTTTCTTGTCATGTATTTTTGTTTAGCATTTCTCTGTAGTGAAATAAAATCTCGGTGAATGTTAATCAAATTTCACACATTGTTGACTGTTATGCTGCAGACTATATATAGGAATTACCAAAAGCTAACCCTCCAAGAAAGTCCAGGAATTGTGCCAGCTGGGCGACTTCCTAGGTACAAGGAAGTGATACTATTGAATGATCTAATTGATTGTGCTCGTCCTGGGGAAGAAATTGTATGTTCCCTGCCCTTGATGTACTTTTGTCAAATTTTTCTTTTTGCAACACTTGCAAACTTTTTGACATATGACCTGATTGATTTCAGGAAGTCACAGGCATTTATACAAACAATTTTGACTTATCATTGAATACAAAGAACGGTTTTCCTGTATTTTCCACTGTTGTTGAAGCAAATTACATTACCAAGAAGCAAGACCTCTTTTCTGCTTACAAGCTTACCCAGGAAGACAAAGATGAGATTGAGAAGTTGTCTAAAGACCCTAGAATTGGAGAAAGGGTTAGTTATATTAAGAAATTAATGAGTACGTTCCTTACGTGTTTGGATTAAGCGTTTTGATTTGGTTTGAACTAATAACAGATAATCAAGTCCATTGCACCATCAATCTATGGTCACGAGGACATAAAAACAGCAATTGCTCTTGCAATGTTTGGAGGTCAAGAAAAAAATGTTGAAGGGAAACACCGGTTACGAGGCGATATCAATGTACTTCTATTAGGTGATCCTGGCACTGCGAAATCTCAATTTCTCAAGTAAGAGCTACATTTATCAGTTTGGGGATAAACTTCCTAAGTGACATACGGGTCTACAGCTGATGGAACATGAACTTGTATATTATTCTTTCCAGGTATGTTGAGAAAACTGGGCATAGAGCAGTGTACACCACAGGGAAAGGAGCTTCAGCCGTAGGTCTAACAGCAGCAGTGCACAAGGACCCTGTTACAAGGGAGTGGACCCTTGAAGGAGGTGCCCTTGTATTAGCCGATAGAGGAATCTGTCTTATTGATGAGTTTGACAAAATGAATGATCAGGATAGGTAGAGAAAACAACCATCGATTCAACATTCTGAATTTTGCAATTCTATCTATTTTCCTGCCGAGTCTAGAAAGTCTTAAATTTTTGGTGTGCTGGAATTAAAGTTCTCATCTGTGATTAGGGTAAGTATCCATGAAGCAATGGAGCAACAAAGCATTAGCATATCAAAAGCTGGAATAGTCACTTCTCTTCAAGCCAGATGTTCTGTCATTGCTGCTGCCAATCCCATTGGAGGAAGGTATGACAAGTACTTTGTGTTTGACTTGTAAGCATGCGAGGAAAGAAATCAAACAGTACCAATTGATGAACAATAAATGGTTGTAAGTCATAAATTTGATCAATTCTGGGATGATCATGTTTTTATTGTTTTTGTCCAAGCACACTCTTCCCTCACCAAATAGGATAAAAAATGATAACTTATTTTTCACCCATCCTTCACATCTAGTAATTTTAAAACTACTGCATATTTTAATCAACTAGCATTTTTATAGGTACGACTCCTCAAAAACATTCACGCAAAATGTAGAGCTGACCGATCCTATTATTTCTCGATTTGACATCCTCTGCGTTGTTAAGGTAAATTTCAGGAGACTGCATCCTTCTTTCTTCAAATTGTAGAAGTTGATTGTAACCGAAAAGGATTTGGATAATTTGCAGGATGTGGTGGACTCTGTAACAGACGAGATGCTTGCTAAGTTTGTGGTTGATAGTCATTTCAAGTCACAACCAAAGGGCGGCAATATTGATGACAAGTCTATAAATGAATCTCAGGAGGACAGTCAAGACTCTGCAGGGCCACTGGATTCTGAGGTCATACACTTGTACTTATCATCCTCTTAGTAGGTTATCTGTGGACTTTCTGCTCTAATATTTCTAAATACTGATCCTCCAGGTGCTCCCCCAAGATCTGCTGAGGAAGTACATAACTTATTCTAAGTTGAATGTTTTTCCAAGGTTGCATGATGCTGATATGGATAAGTTAACACACGTCTATGCAGAATTACGAAGGGAATCTTCTGTAAGGCTTTACTTTACCTCCTTATTTTTATTATTATTATTGATAGTATTTTTTTTTTTTTAAGCGCACTTAACTTCGTAGATGGAAACATCGCATATTAACTATCATTTGCCATGTGACTAGCATGGGCAAGGAGTTCCTATTGCAGTTAGGCACATAGAGTCAATGATACGCATGTCTGAAGCACATGCAAGAATGCACCTTAGACAGCACGTCACACAAGAAGATGTTGATATGGCAATTCGTGTGTTACTGGATTCTTTCATTTCAACCCAAAAATTTGGAGTGCAGAAAGCTCTGCAAAAGGTATAAAAGGATATCACTGCTCTCTCTCTCTCTTTCTCTCCGCATGTCATATAAATGCTGATATCGCTATTCAATATTGGGTACAAGAATTAACCATTGCTTTCCTCGATTTATATTAATACACAAGGATATGCTTGAATCATGAAGCTGAAATTCTGGATCTTCGAATTATACTCTAAAAGAAATCCAATATAATTTCTTTATTATTCTCGATTAAATGATCAAGGCCCTGTAGTTGCCATGGGGTTTCCATCAGAATTTGATGACCTTAAGTGTTACTAATGCTAATATTCGTACCATTTTCTATAATTTACTGATAAAGACAACTTTGTGTAATTCTTAATGTTGTATATTTGTTAGACTAACTAGTTTTAGTATCTCAAATCTTAAGATGTGCGATGTGGCTGCAAATATGTTTGATGAAAGTTCGGATAATACTAATGGAACAAAAATGACCTTTTGTTATTCTCACTGCTTCTATTCTGCCAAGATGACCAGGTCAAAGGATAAATCCAAAATTCCCATGCCCTTCCTATGTCCATAATTGAACCATCAACCATGCTATACCAGATTTCGTTTTGATATGTTAAATTGTGGAAGCTTTGGTATCTTGCAGAGCTTCAGAAAGTACATGACTTTCAAGAAGGATTACAATGAGCTGCTCCTATATCTTCTCCGAGAGCTTGTGAAGAATGCACTTCACTTTGAGGAAATTGTTCGCGGATCTACATCGGAGCTTACCCACATTAATGTGAAATTGGAAGACCTACAAAGCAAGGTAATGATATCGTGTTACTTTCCTATATATAAGGTAGATAAATACGGGACTTACATATATGATACCGATGCAGGCACAGGAACACGAAATTTATGATCTGAAACCCTTCTTCACCAGCTCTCATTTTTCAAATGCTAAGTTTGTGCTGGATGAAGAGCATGGTCTAATCAGGCATCATCTTGCCAGGTGATTTAAGGATACAGATTGAAAATGGAATAGGAATAGGAAATAGGAAATAGGAAATAGGTGAGTTATCTTACCGAATTGATGATATTCGTAAAGGACTCGAACGTTGTGGGTAGGAAGTTGTGTTAAATGGGGATTCAAAAGACCTCTTTGGATATTTAGAGATGTACTGTTTTGGGATCTGAATTTAATCAAATTAAGAACGAGTTGAAGAATTCTCTTTAGCATGATCTTATGCAATCTCTTCTTTTACGATTACTTCAGGCAGTCCTGATTTTGGAATTATATGTTCTGTGCAATCTCTTCTTTTCTGTAATTTTCCCCATGTTCTAACATATAATATGTAACATCTCCAAATAGCATAGTTAAAAATAATTTTGTTACAACAGATTTGTACCATATGATTATTTCATGTTTTGAGTACAATTATTTCACAATATATTATAGGTAAACAGGGGGTCTGAGCATATTTATAGGATTTGGAAGGCGATGGGATATTGTAAGGGATGAGAGCTGGATGGAAAGGGATTAGTACACTTCAATGATAGACCTTAAACCCAGCACAGGAATTATGTTGTAATCACTAAAACCAGCTGCTAGGAAAAGACTCTTCCATTCTCTCTCATTCCGTTCTCTGCCAGTGAAAGTGGTCATCATGTACACGTCGCAACAGAGTTGAGTTTCTACCGACTCCTTGTCTCTCTGTTCTTCGAATACCATCTCTATAATTATTACCTTCCCCCCCTCAGCTCTACTTGGAATTGCAGCCTTACAATTCTTCAATATTTGAATGCTCTCTTCATCACTCCAGTCATGTAGAACTAACTATTAACCAAAACAAAAAAGGAATGAGTGGTTTACTTATGTTAGGTTAGTTTCTATCTTAAACTTTCAATTTCATTGATGTTGAGTCATTGAAATCTTTCAATTTTGTATCTAATAAATTCTTAAATCTTAAAAAACTTCAAATCGATCCTTGAAATAATAGGACATGTTTGAAATCAATTTAAAGATGCATCGGATATAAAATCGATTAAAACTTTTTATGGAAACGATTCTTACTCGCCATTTAGAAATATATTTACCTTCAACAGGAGTGCATTTGCTTGTGGAATTTTTTCAAACATATCCCCTCCAATGAAGTTGAGGTTTTTTTTGGCTTGTTGAGGCTCTTGGCTAGCAACAACTTGTGGGAGATCAAACACAATGCAAGAGATGTGTGGGAATGCCTCCACAATAGCCTTAGCCATAGCGCCTGCACCTCCACCAACATCCACCAACGACGTCAACCCTTCAAACATCCCTCGGCATTCGCTCGTCACCACTTTCCCAATTAATTGAGAATCATGGATCAGCGTTTGATGGAATAGATTGCCAAAACCAGAAGGTTGTTGTGCAATATAATCCCATATTGTATTCCCGTTTGCCATTTCGAAGGCAGTGGAATTATGGTCTTTATCATCACTACATAGCCAGTTGCTCATAGTTTCCCACGGAGCCATGAAGACTGGACTGGTAAGTAGAAGCAACAAGGGCGTGGTGTCAAATGCGTTATGGTTTTGGCGGAGGAGAAGGCGAGAGGGTGTGGTGAGAGAGAAGAAGCCAGAATGAGTTTCAGCAAAGAAGCCAGAATGAACGAGGAGACGCATTAGACGGCCAAGGCATTGAGCTTTGGAGGGTTGAATATGGAGTGCTTCCACTAAGCTAGAAAGACTCATGGGTCGGCCATGGCTGTGGATGATGTCTGGTATGCCTAATTGGACAACGCATCTTAGAGACATGGAGTTGATATAATTGAAAGTATGATTCCAGACATGGGCTTCAGCCTCCAGCAATTCTCTGTTTTCTCCCATTTTGTCACCCAAAGCTTCTTGCTTTTCCACCAAAGAAAAACACGTCTAATATAGACGCACATCCAACTTTCATAATCCTTCAAATCCCTTTCATCCAAACTATACAAATTTTATTCTTGTGAAATCTAATCCAAAACATTGCTTTAAAATATGTTCAATATTTGAACCTAACCCACTAAATAAAATACCATAGAAATGTCGGTGGGAAATCTCACATTGATTAATTATTGATTAATTAAGAGGAAGATCATGGGTTTATAAATAAGAAATATTATCTCTATTAGTACGAGGTATTTTGAGAAAATCAAAAGCAAAACCCTGAGAACATATACTCAAAGTGAACAATATCATACCATTGTGGAGATTCGTGGTTTCTAACATGGAAGTCATGTCAATAGAATCCTAAATGTCGAGCAAAGAAGTTGTGAGTTTCGAAGGTGTAGTCAAAAGTGACTCAAGTGTCGAAAAAAATATGTATTTTGTTCGAGGGTTTCAAAGAAAGAAGTCGAGCCTCAATTGAGGGAAGGTTGTTCGAAGGTTCCATAGGCCTCAAAGGAGGCTCTACGGTGTACATTGTTTGAGGGGAGGAATATCGTTGTAGAGATTCATGTTTTTTTAACCATAACTAGATCCCCTAAAAAGTATCCGTATGTTGCTAAAAAAGAAAATTCATTTTTTATCGGTAAACTTTCAATCAATATTAACTCCTCCTCAATCTTGAAAAAATAAACTAGAATTAATTGATTTTTAATTCATTTGAGACTCCTTTATTGTTAATTAATTTAGTATTTATTGATAATTTAAAACTTTGTGAGGTATCAAATTACATTTTAAAAAAAAAAATCCAACAAACCGATTGTGGAACTGAATTTTGTAATGGAACTTAATTTAATTTTTATAATTAACTTTTAATGACATACTCTCTAAATTAATAAACTAAAGAAAGAGCCAAAAATGCCAAAAAAAAAAAAAATTCTAACCTCCATTATAAGTTTTTTCAATAATATCTTATTTTATTTTTTTAACGTCTAATACACCGTTGAACAAAAAAAAATGGATTTAAAATTTTTAAAAATTAACTAATCTTAAAATTAAAGATGAAAACCCGTCACATACAAATTAAAAATTTTAAAAATTAAAGATGAAAATTTTAAATGTGTGCAAAGTCAAGTTAATAGAATTTTAATCTTTATTTTCCACATTTAACATTTTTAAAAATGAACTAATCTAAAAATTAAAGATGAAAACTTGTCACATACGAATTAAATATTTTAAAAATTAAAAATGAAAATTTTAAATGCGTGCAAAGTCAGGTTAATAAAATTTTAATATTTATTTTCCACATTTAACATTTTTAAAAATTAACTAATCTATCTATTACATTAAAAAAAAAAAGGATTTACATCTATTGGGACAAAAATGAGAACTTTGTCATATAAGAAGGTGAAGATTAAAAGATTTTTGGACACAAAATTTATAACTTTAAAATTTTATTAGATACATTTTAAAGATCATAAATCTATTACATATGAATGGAAAACTTACTTATTTAACAAATTTGATGATGTATTTGAGTTTATTGGGCGTATAGTTATTTATTGGACTAACTTGATGCGAGAGAAATAAATTAACATTAAGAAACTATTAAATATCAATTATGAATTAAAATTACTATTAAGATATTATTGCATTATTTAATTAATCCATTAATTATAGTGAGAGAAATGGTACTTTTAAGCTACTAATTAATTGTAATACTTAATATTAACTAATTAAGTTTAATTAGTGAGAAATAACTAGATAAGTTTCAGTTAATGAAAATATTAATATAAGATAATTAAAGTGCTTTTATGCTAATTTATTAATAACTAATTAAAATTTAATGAAAATAATAACTATTAATTATTTTATATTGAATAAATAATTTTTAAAAAATTAGGAAAAGATTATACTTTTCGTCCCTAAAATTTAGGTGGGTGGTATTTTGACTTTTATATTATATTTGAATTTGGTAGAACTTTGGTCTATTCTATCATTATTTTATTTTTTATTATTATTGTTTTTGTTACTACAAAAAACTTGTTTTATTAAAATTTTTAATTTATTTTTTAATAATGATATTTTTTTAATCTCCTCTTTCTCCCTCTTCTTTTAACCTCCTCCCATCCATGGTAGTTGTTGCCTCCGCTCTTTCTTTTTTTTTTTTTTTTTCTTATATTTTATTTTTCCCTTCTCGGTCTTTCTTCCTAAACCCCGTTAGGAATATGTATGATATGTAACGAAATGAGAATGAGAATGACATGTAAGCATGAAAACGTGACGCGGGGTTATGCTCATTAAATGATGACGGTAGGACTAGTGGGACCTCATGCATATTGTGTGTTCATGCATTTGGGGGGATACCCCTATCCCTCACGAGGGTACGGACGCGTACATCCAAATGGCAGGACAACGATCGTTATGCTCTGCATAGCGCTGCCGTGACGGTTTTAGTTTTAATGGGTCCCGGTGGGCCCCCAGAGCATGCCCACCGGCTAGGGACAGTGGCCCAGCGGTGTGCGAACTAGCTAGTGCACCCATACTCGCACGTATGGGCTGCGTGTAGAGTATATGATACACGTCCACGATTACCTGTGAGGACTACACCGTTGGAAAAACGAAACGAAACGAAACGAAAAAGAAACGAAACGGAACGATAGGTCCCAACATTTCATTGCATGTGTTTGTCGCATAACCCCGATAGGGGGTCACTTACTGAGTATTCTAGAAATACTCAAGCCTCGTGCTACTTTACTTTTGCAGGTAAGGGCAAGGCACCCATGTGACAACGACGACGGCATCGTATCCCCCAGGATCGTGGCACATGCATAGGGTAGTTGGTTGTTCTTTTTCCATTTTGTCTAGGCCGAATCTGGTTGCATCATAAACCTTAGGTAGAATAAAATATGCATTTTTGGTTTCTGTTTCTTTTCCTTTCTTCCAATTTTCTCTTTTTCCCTTGTAACCATTTTTCTCTGAGGTAATAAAAGGCGAGTGCGAGTCGCATTAATGAACAGGGCCCATTAAATGTATATTCCGCATTTCTAAGTATAGTAATGACCTTAGATTAGACAGATAAAATATTAGGGTGTTACATGAACTAAATACACTACCTACCAGGGACGTTGCTTTAGTCAAAATATTGTGAGGAAACTAGCAAATGGAGGAAACCTACGTGAAAATAGGAGGAATAAATGAGAGAGAAATACCTAATCAAATCAGATGCACCGATTTTATAATTTTGATCTCAAAATAATAATCTTTTATTATCTGATGGATTGTCATTCTTATTCTTGGATACATTAACTAAAAAGGGCATAAAATTTATTGGATTTGGTAGTAGACGTTGTGAAGGATAAGATTCAAGGGAAGACCTCAATAAGAGACCTTAAACCCAAGAAAGTACTTATCTTATAGTTACTAAAACCAGCTGCCATGAACAGATCCTTCCATTCTCTCTCATTTCTCTTCGTATTGTTGAAAGTGGCCATCATCAACGCATTACCACAAAGCTCAGTTTCAGTTGACTCCTCATCTTCCATCTGCGTTTCCAGCACTGCCTCTATGATCACCACTTTCCCACCTTTGGCGCTACTAATTGCATCTTTACATTTCTTCAGTATTTGTATGCCTTCTTCATCGTTGCATTGGTGTAGAACTGACTGATGATCACCAAAATCCCAAACTAAGTACTTTTTCGGAATGTTTAAGGTTTGAAATCTAAAGGGCAACCTTCATACCTTGAGTAAGACTGCATCTGTTGGTGGAATTTGTATTGCTAAGTTCAACCCTTTTGTGGTTTGTTGGGGGAGATCCAACACAGTGCAAGTGATGTGTGGGAATGCTTCCGCTATGGCATTGGCTATAATGCCTCGATCGCTGGCAACATCGACCAGTGACTTCACCCCCTCGAACACGTCTCGGCACTCCGGCCTCGTCACGATCCTCCCAATCAGGTGAGAATCATAAGCCACGGATTGATGGAACAAATTTCTAAGATCAGGCTCATCAGCAACGTAATTCCATATTGATTTCCCATGCACCGTTTCAAAGGCAGAGCCATCTGCAGTGCGCAGCCAGCTGCTCATGGTTTCCCATGGAGCCATCATGGCTTGATGGAGGGCTAGAAACACAAAGGGTAAGGCTTGTAATGTCGTCGTCGTCGAAGTCGTCGTATTGGGGCTGAGGAGAAATCGAGAGGAGGGTGTAAGACCATACTTCACTACTTCTTGATGCTGATGATTCTGGTGTTGAGTTTGAGAAAAGAAGCCAGAATGATGGAGGAGGCGCATTAGAACGCCAAGGCAATGGGCTTTGGAGGGTTGAATATGGAGCGCTTCCACTAATTCTGATAGGCTTATGGGTTGGCCATGGTTATGGATGATATCTGGAACGCCCAATTCAATAACACATTTCAAAGACATGGAATTGATGTATTTGAATGTATGGTTCCAAATACGGGCTTGAGCTTCAATCAACTCATCTGTGTTCTCCTTCTCTCCCATGATTTCCCTCAACGATTAACTATGCCAACCCAAATATATATATATATACACAACAGACTCAACTTCCTTCATAACTCAATTAATGAGACTTAATGAAACTATATTTGATATTCGTCACAAAAAAAAAGTAAAAAGAAAAGTTTAATTTAATTTTTCATCTTTATTTCTATTTAATAGGAAGGATCCTTTATTTAAACTCTATTAATCTTCCTTCTCCAATTAATGGAATTCAATATAACAATAATTTTCCCATATGGAAATTTTTGGTTTATAAATGGGAGCCAACCATACCAATCTAAGATTTTCGTGTAACATGGTCACATCCCCTACTGCTCCCTTATGAGAAGGAAGATTATCCCCACAAATCAACACGAATACTTTCAATTGAATCCATCCTAGTTACTGGATCCTTCTTAAGGTGGACTCTTTTCAGCCTCACCTCTTCCTCTACCTCTAATAGGAGTTGTCCCTTTCCTTGTGTTCCTCTTCCACGTCTTCTGGGCAGTATGGTTCTGGAAACCAAGATGATTCGATGTATATCATATTACACATTATAACAAAAAAAATTCATATAGCATAGCAAGCATATAATAGCGAAATTAAATCAAGCATCATGCTGCAATAAATGATATAATTATAGCTCATCAATTTTCATGCTACATAACATTTAATACTTAGAGCAAATCACAATAAATATCATCACAACATTCTCCTTTTCTTATCTTATGGACGAGTGAACCATGGAACATGTCAAGCCTATATTATATACTAGTCTATAAGATATGTAACTTAGAGCTCTGATTCCAGCTGCAACAACTCTAGATTTTTCTACTTGACCTAAAGTCGCTACTGTATACATATATTGCGGAAATGCTTCACTGAAAACTTTATAATAAAAATATGACTTTGGTCTTGCATGTCTCATCTAAAGCCTTTAAACAAACTAATACAAATTGAAATAAGGAAAATAACATAAAGTAAAATTGTCCTACACTTAACCTATATGCTAGTAAATGAAAATGCAACTAACCTATACTAACCTATAGTCTAATAATTCAAATTACGAAACTATCTTAAGAATGTGTCACGATCTCCTAGTTGCGATGTCACCATCAGTCGTACTGCCTTTACCTAAAAAATGAGAGTATCAAATAAGTATTTTAAGAAATGCTCAATAAGCGACTCCCCTGTTGAAACTAAATGCAATCACATCCAATTTCATGAGTGAGACCAATTATAATAGTCTATTTTCCTACGGCAGCTATCCTAAACGGACAATTGGATGTGTACTTAATTTTCCTACACACGGTCCACACGTGCGAGTATGGACACATCTGTCAGTTCACACACCTCCTAGACCCCTTTCTGGTCAGGCAAGCATTCTCTGGTAGTTGTTGATGTCATACACCCATTAGGAATTGCAGCCATCATGGCAGCATTATGGTAAACATAATGATCGTTTCCCTATCTCATAGCGTACGTGTCCGTACTATTGTGAAGGAGAAGAGGTATCCCCCGATGCATGAACACACAATAATGCATGAGATCCCAATATTTTCCCATTTTCATTATCATATACTACAACCCTGCTAGCGTCTTTCTTCATACCATATCATTTTTATCATATCTTCCATGCGTGTATTGGGGTCTTATTTCATGCCAATTCGTCATTTGTATGTCAATCATATCATATCATTCATGTTACACATATGCCATATCATAATATATTCATGCTTCCAGACGTACCATTCTCATCATCACATATAATATCATATCATATATCATAATAGTCACATAACATATCCCGAGAATGCCTTCAACATATCATATCTTAACATATCATATCATATCATAAACATATCAATTAATCACCATTTACTTGGTTGGTCTTAGCCCGTGTTTTTCCTAATTTGAGCACGATCACTCCCGTTTCTCAAAATTGTTTCAATTATTGTCGGTTGTCATTTCCTACTAGAATATCAATCTAGTTTTCTTAGTAATCTAAGAATTATTAACTCAATTCAACTTAAATTTGAGAAATTTACTCTTATACTGACCTTATTTATCTTAAACAAGGTCAAATTCAGCTTAGAGAAGGTCGAAACAATGAACTGAGGGCTAATTTTCCTTTACCAAGCTGAAAGGGTGAGTTTTAAGCCGCAGAACTGTTTAAGCCAACTAAGCCGAGGAGGTGTTTTGCTGCAAGTGTGACATATGACACAAGTAGATGCTGACGCGTGTGCAGGCTGCTTCGGGTCGAGATGTGGGTCGAGGCATGGGTGCGGCTGCTGCGGTATGGGATGATGCGAATACTGGGCCATAGCAGGTTGGGCCTCAGGCGTGGGTTTCTTTCGGGCTACAGGCATGCAGGTAGTGGATGTTGGCTGCAGGTTTGGGTTGGAGAGCTGACGGGTCATGGCTGAAGGTTGGGTTGTGGGTTGTGATCGACCTAGGTCCGGATCCATCGGATCTCATCTTCCTCACCCGAATTACTCTCGATTTTCTAGCATTTTTCTCTCTTTGAGAACGACACTTCGATAGACTGCTTCTCATCATCTTTCCTTCTGTATGTCTCAATTGACCCTTCCTCTTCACTTCCTACGGAGTAGTTCGTATTTGTCAAAAAGTACTTTTAGTAGCAGTTTTGTAAAAATATCCGCAACTTGATCCTGACTTGCCACATGCAGCAATTCCACACTTTCTTCCTTCACAGGATCTCGGATAAAGTGAAAACGAACGTCAATGTGTTTGCTTTTTCATGGTTCAGTGGGCTCTTTGCCAACTCAATAGCTAATTAGTTGTCAACTTGAATCACTGTTGCACCTAGTTGCTTTAGCTCCATCTTGCTTAACAAATTTCTAAGCCATATCGCGTGACATACACACCAAGATGCTGCCACATATTCGACTTCACACGTCGAGAGCATCACGCTCGATTGTTTCTTTGAAAGCCAAGTAAATGTTGTGTTGTCCATAAAGAATACTGATGTACTTTTTCAATCGTCTATGTCTCCACATCAATCGTTGTCAGAGTAACCAACCAACTTGTAATCTTCTGCTTTCGAGTAGAATAACCCAAGTGACACCGTTCCTTGGATGTACCATAGAACTCGCTTAAACGCCTTCTAATGAGAATAAATCGGCTCCTCCATGAACCGCCTTATAATGCTAACACTTTATGAAAGACGTGACTTTGTGCATGTAAGATAGTGAAGGCTTTCTACCAAACTTCAGTACCTATTTCCATCTACTCGTTCTCCTTCATCGTACTTTGAGAGTTTTGCACCTGGTTCCATTGGTATTGATACCGAGTTGCAATTTTCCGTCTTGTACTTCTTCAAAATCTCTTTTGCATATGTCTCTTGTGATATAAAAGTACACGTCTCTCCTTGTTTAACCTCCAAACCAAGGAAAAACTTCAACAAGTCCAAATCTGTCATCTCAAATTCTCGTGTCATTGTGCCTTTCTCTTCTTTCATCTCATCATTGTTACCCAAAAAAATGAGGTCATCAACATAAAGAGCAACAAATATCACATTACCTCCATTCTTCTTTGTGTAAAGTGCATGCTCGTGGGGACTTTGCTTGTACCCATTCTCCTTGAAATATGTATCGATACGAGTATTCCATGCTCCCGGTGCTTGCTTCAACCCTTAAAACGCCTTCTTCAAATTTAATACCTTCTTCTCTTCTACAATTTTCATGTACCCGGTGTTAAGTTATGGAGTCTGCTCCCTGTATTTATAGCTTGGCCAACGGCTATATCTGGTAAAACTATATTTGGTAAAGCCATATTTGGTAAACCTATATCCCGTAAAGCTATATATGGTAAATAGCTATATATAGTAGATGGTTAAATCTGGTAAAGCTATATATAGTAGATGGTTAAATCTAGTAAAGCTATATATAGTAGACTGAACCATATATATATCCCGTCCAGTAGAGCTTTGGAAATGTACTTTCTATTCTCTGTAATTCCCTCTTGTTGTACATACCTGAAGTCATCAATAAAAGAAAAAAAATCCTTTTAGCCAGAGTTCTCTTGCAATTTTCTCTATCACTTTCTTTGTGTTCATCTAGATCGAGCGTGTGCGTTGTTGTGTGATCCTAACAACTGGTGTCAGAGCAAGGCGAAATTCACCACGATCTGTCAAGATAGAAAGTTCAAAGATTGGAATTGAGAAGTTCGATGGATCCGATTTCGGTTTTTGGAAGATGCAGATTGAAGATTATCTGTACCAGAAAGATCTTCACGAACCTCTGTTGGGGGTGAAGCCGGATACCATGACCAAGGAGCAGTGGAAGCTTAAGAATTGACAAGCCTTGGGGCTGATCCGGTTCACGCTATCCAGAAACGTGGCGTTCAACATTATCAAGGAGAAGACAACGTCAGATCTATTGAAGGCGCTGTCAAATATGTATGAAAAACCATCGGCTATGAACAAGGTGTATTTGATGCGGAGATTGTTCAATCTACAAATGTCTGAAGATGGACTTGTTGCTGATCATATAAATGAATTCAATATGATCATAAGTCAACTAAGTTCGGTGGAAATTAATTTCGAAGATGAAATTAAAGCGTTGATTTTGATGTCATCCTTACCCGAGTCATGGGATACTGTTGTTGCCGCAATCAGCAGTTTCCGAGGATCTGATAAACTGAAGTTTGGTGAAATTCGAGATGTAGTTCTCAGCAAAAGTATTCGCAAACGAGAAACTGGAGATTCATCAGGCAATGCTCTAAGTGTTGATCGAAGGGGAAGAAGTAAATCAAAAAGCTCAAACAAACATGGGCGATCAAAATCAAAGAACCGGAGAAAATCTCTAAACAAACCCAATGTAACGTGCTGGAGCTGTGGGGGAAGAGGACACTTTCGAACAGATTGTACAAAACTGAAGAAGAAGCAGAATCATAAATCTGAAGATGATGATGATTCTGTATATACAACAGAAGATACTGAGGACGTTCTAATCCTTAGTGTGGACAACCCAGCTGATTCCTGGATTTTGGATTCAGGTGCATCATTCCATTCGTCTCCAAGTAAGGAATTGTTTCGAAATTTCAAATAATAAAATTTCGGGAAGGTGTATCTTCCCGACAACAAAACTCTGGAGATTGAAGGGAAGGTAGATGTTTCCATACAAACTCGAGCAGGAAATCAGTGGACATTACAAGATGTCAAATACATTCCTAATCTCAAGAAGAACCTGATCTCTATTGGTCAGTTTGATAGCACAGGCTATACAGCAGAGTTTGGAAAGAGTTCATGGAAGATTGTGAAGGGCGCCATGGTTGTTGCACGTGGCACAAAATCCAAAACCTTATACACTACTGCAGAGTGTATAAACATGACTGCTGCTGCTGAGAGTGCTTCTAATTCAAGTCTATGGCACAATAGACTTGGACATATGAGCGTCAAAGGAATGAAGATGCTGACTGTGAAAGGAGCTTTAGAAGGCTTAAAATCTGTTGATATGGGTCTTTGTGAGAGCTGCGTTATGGGCAAACAGAAATGAGTTAGTTTCACAAAGGCTGCCAGAGAACCGAAGAAAGTGCGGTTGGAAATGGTTCATACAGACGTTTGGGGACCATCTCCAATTTCATCACTTGGTGAATCAAGGTACTATGTCACCTTCATCAATGACTTCAGCAGGAAGGTATGAGTTTACATTCTGAAACACAAGTCAGATGTGTTCACCACCTTCAAGAAGTGGAAAGCTGAAGTTGAAAATCAGACCGGCTTGAAGATCAAATACCTGAGGTCTGATAATGGAATCAGAGTTTATAACATTTTGTGCAGCTGAGGGAATTAGGTTAATAAGAACAATTCCCGGTAAGGCAAGACAAAATGGCATTGCAGAAAGGATGAACAAAACATTGAATGAGTGAGCAAGAAGCATGAGAATTTATTCTTGACTACCAAAGACATTCTGGGTTGATGCTATGAACATAGCAGCATATTTGATTAATAGAGGGCCGTCAGTACCCTTGAAGTTCAAATTGCCCGAAGAAGTATGGACAGGGAAAGAACTCAAGTACTCTCACTTGAAAGCTTTTGGTTGTACAGCGTAAGTTCATGTTGATCCAGAGAAGAGAGATAAGCTTGATGCTGCTAAAGCTGTGAAATGCTACTTCAGGCTATGGCTCTAACATGTTCGGATATAGGTTTTGGGATGAGAAAAATAAGAAAATTCTAAGACACTGCGATGTGACCTTTGATGAAAATGTCATGTACAAGGACAAAGAGAAGATAAACCCTGAGACTACAAAGCAAGTGGAAGTTGAACTTGAGTGGCAAGAAAATTCACGCAGTGATGTTACAACAGAAGCTCAAGAAACTCCTGATTCTATTGCTGAAGAACCAGACGTGGAGCAAGTTGCACCTGAGCAGGTGTTGAGAAGATCATCCAGAACTACCAGAGCACCAGATAGATATTCAGCCTCATTACATTATCTGTTGCTGACTGACGAAGGAGAACCAGAGTCCTTTGATGAGGCTCTACAAGTGGAAGATTCAACCAAATGGGAGCAAGCCATGAATGATGAGATGAGCTCACTTAAAAATAATAATATGTGAGTGCTGACTAAGTTGCCTACAGAAAAGAGAGCTCTGTTGAATAAATGGGTGTTCAGAATCAAAGTTGAACCAGATGGCAGAAGGAGGTTTAAGGCTCGGTTAGTAGTTAAAGGATATTCAAAAAGAAAAGGCATTGATTATGCCAAAATCTTCTCTCCAGTGGTGAAATTAACTACTATCCGAATTCTGCTGAGTATTGTTGCATCGGAGAATTTGCACCTTGAGCAAATGGATGTAAAAACGGCGTTTTTACATGGAGATCTAGATGAGGAGATCTATATGCAACAACCAGAAGGGTTTGCAACTCCAAGCAAGGAGCACATGGTGTGTAAGCTCAATAAGAGCTTGTATGGACTGAAACAAGCACCGAGACAATGGTACAAGAAGTTTGACTCCTTCATAAGCAAGAGTGGTTTTCATAGGAGTGAAAAGGATTAGTGTTGCTACCTCAAGAAATACACTGATTCTTATGTGTTTCTACTCCTGTATGTGGATGATATACTAATTGCTGGATCAAGTATGAGGAAGATAAACCACCTGAAGGCAAGCTTGTCTTCAGTATTTGAGATGAAAGATTTAGGTGCAGCGAAGCAGATCCTTGTGATGAGGATTTCTCGAGATAGATCTACTGGCACATCATATTAAATTGTCAAAGGGGCAATCTCTCAAGACAGTTGAGGAACGTGAGCACATGGCATTAGTTCCGTACGCTTCTGCAGTTGGGAGTTTGATGTATGCTATGGTCTGCACTAGACCTGACATAACACATGCAGTGAGAGTTGGTAGCAAGTACATGGCAAATCCAGGGAAGGAACATTGGGAAGCTGTGAAATGGCTTCTGAGATATCTGAGAGGTACATCCAATACTATACTTTGTTATGACAATGGCAAAGTAGTTCTGCAAGGTTTTGTGGATGCTGATTTGAGTGGAGATGTAGACTCCAGCAAGAGACATCTGGATATATCTACACTATAGATGGAACAACAGTAAGTTGGATGTCCAAGCTTCAGAAATGCGTTGCTCTTTCATCTACTAAAGCTGAGTACGTGGCCATAGCTAAAGCTGGAAAGAAGATGATATGGATGACAGACTATCTAGAAGAATTAGGCCGGAAACAGTGCAAGAAGATCCTTTGTATAGATAGTCAGAGTGCCATACAGTTGGTGAAAAACCCAGTCTATCATTCAAGGACAAAACACATTAGAAGACGGTACCATTTCACTTGCAGGTTAGTGGAAGAAGGCGATATGTGTTTGGAGAAGATAGAGGGTGCAAAGAATCCAACAGACATGTTGACAAAATGTGTCATGTTGGAAAATTAAGGTTATGCAAAGCCCTAATTGGTATGGTGTAGGATCAGTCTCCAAGTGAGAGAATTGTTAAGTTATGGAGTCTGCTCTCTGTATTTATAGCTTGGTCAACGGCTATATCCGGTAAAGCTATATTTGGTAAAGCCATATTTGGTAAAGCCATATATGGTAAAGTTATATCTGGTAAAGCTATATATGGTAAATTGCTATATATAGTAGATGATTAAATCTGGTAAAGCTATATATAATAGACTGAACCATATATATATCCCGTCCAATAGAGCTTTGGAAATATACTTTCTATTCTCTGTAATTCACTCTTGTTGTACATACCTGAAGTCATCAATAAAAAATAAAAAAAAAATAAAAAAAAAAATCCTTTTAGCCAGAGTTCTCCTTGCAATTTTCTCTATCCTTTTCTTTGTGTTCATCTAGATCGAGCGTGTGCGTTGTTGTGTGATCCTAACACCGGGTGGTTGTTTCGATGTAGACTTCTTCTTCAAGCACACCATTCAAGAATGCTGACTTGACATCCATTTGAAAAACCGGCCATTTGAATTGAGTCGCTTGAGAAATGAGCAATCGGATTGTCTCCATTCTTGCAATGGGAGCAATCACTTCATCATAGTCGATTCCCGTCTTTTGCTTGTATACCTTCGCAACAAGTCGCGCTTTGTACCGCTCTATCATGCCTTGAGCATTCATCTTTTTCTTGAACACCCACTTCACACCAATGGGTTGGCTTACTTCCGATAATTCTGTTAACTCCCATGTATTATTGCTATAAATCGCTTTAATCTCCTCATCCATGGTAGTTTGCCACTTCTTGTCTCCCACCGCTTCTTCAAAGCTAATATTTTCAGCATCTGCCAGAAGCCACACAAGGTGTACCTCATTTGTTGAATCATACAAATCTTGCAAATTTCGCATTTTGGGTTGTCGTGGTTCATATTCATCATCCAAAATTCCTGAGTTTGTTGGTATACTTGTTGGTGCAACGACCGATGATTCTCCTACTTTAATATTAACTTCCGTCATATTGTTCCAATCCCATTCGCTTGCTTCATTTACTCGCACATCACGACTCACCATCACCTTCTTGCTTATCGGGCTAAGTAGCTTATATCATTTTGTCTTCTCATCATACCCAATAAAAATATATCTTTTGCTTTTGTTTTCGAGCTTCGTTCTTCGTTGATCTGGTACGTGAGCATAAGCCACACTATTGAACACTTTGAGATGATAAGTTGTAGGCTTTTGTTCGCTCTACGCTTCTTGTGGTGTTTGATCATCTAACTTCGCATGTGGACATCGATTTTGCACATAGATGGCGCATTGCACGGCTTCTGCCCAAAATTCCTTTGGCATCCTTTTGCTCTTGAGCATTGACTGAACCATGTCGAGAATGGTCTGATTTTTTCTCTCGGCCACACCATTTTGTTGAGGAGTGTACGATGCGGTTAGAAATCGCCTTTTGCCTTGCTCCTCGTAATACTCCATGAAAGTCATCGAAGTATACTCGCCACCTCTATCGGATCGTACAGCTTTGATGTGTTTATCAGTTGCCTTTTCCACCATCATTTTGAACTTTTTGAACACCTCAAATGCCTCGGTTTTTCTTTTAGAAAATAAACTAGTTTTTCGTGAGTAAAAATTGATAAAGGAAATGGGGTAATTGGTCCACATATATCTGTATGAATCAACTCGAGAGGTTGTTTAGCCCAAAATTCAGCCTTCTTTTGAAATGAGGTTCTCGCATGGTTGCTGAGTGACACAATCGCGCTTTCGAAGGCAGCGGACTAGCGATTGTGCGGCACTCACTTTCCAGCGACAAGTGAGTTGAGCCTATTTGTTCTTGCGTCGCCTACGGCCAAGCGACGTACGGTCAAGCCTCTAGCCTCGGTTTTAAAAGAAGGTTTTAGAAAACGAGGAGAGAGAGATTTGAGAAAGAGACGTTATATAAGCAAGCAAGAGAAAGATAACAACGGCTTAGCATATATAACCTTGGGTAGGGAGAAGTTGACGACTAGTCATATCCCCCTATAGTACATTCTGGGCCATTTTAGTTCTGGCAGGCGTAGACATGATATTTTTGAGGTGTCATACGCTTTAGAATTACAAAAGGAAAAACACTAGAATGAAAAGACATGACAAGGGTTTGGCTTGTCATGGGCATGCGGCCATGGGCAACATGCCCTGGACAAGCATGACCGTGACATCCTCCCCCACCTAATTGGTTGACGTCCCTGTCAACCGACTACTTTCATACCTTGCGATGTGGGTGGCGGCGGAGTTCAGATCTTCGGCGCGTTCCCAGCTTGTTTCCTCTGTAGGGAGATTCTTCCATTTGACAAGGAATTCACGAATCGTCCGTACAGGTCTTCCTATCTTCCTAACCCTGTCGGCTAGGATCTCTTCCACTTCCTTTGTCTCTTTTTGCTTCAGATCGATGTTCGGTCTTGTGGTTGTATTTCGTTGGTCGTCGTCTGGATCAGGGTGATAGGGCTTCAAGTTGCTCACATGAATGACGGGGTGGATTTTCATCCATGCGGGTAGTGCCACTCGGTAGGAGGTAGCTCCGATCTTTTTAAGGACTTCAACCGGGCCTTCATATTTACGAACTAGTCTCTGGTCCTTTCGGCTACGAAATCTGATCTGTTCTGGTCTCAGCTTGATAAGGACTTGATCTCCTGCACGAAAATGAAGGGGGCGACGCTTCTTGTCCGCCCATTTCTTCATATGCTTGGAAGCCTTCTCTAAATATGCCCGGGCTATATCTGTTGTCTGCTTCCATTCCCTTGTAAAGTTGTGAGCTTGAGGGTTTTTTCCTGCATAAGGATGATCAATAATATGGGGTAAGGCCGGCTGTCGTCCACTTACAATTTCGAAGGGGCTCTTCCCTGTAGATGAGCTGGTTTGGCAATTGAAGCAAAATTGGGCGACATCTAGCAATTGTATCCAGTTCTTTTGGCGAGCGTCGACGAAGTGACGTAAGTATTCTTCGAGCAAGCAATTGAACCGTTCTGTCTGTCCATCGGTTTGAGGGTGATAACTCGAGGAGATGTTCAAGGTTGTTCCCAAGAAAGCGAATAACTCAGTCCAGAACGTCCCAATGAATCTGCCATCCCTATCACTGATGATGCTCGACGGAATGCCCCATAACTTTACAACGTGTTTGAAAAACAGTTGGGCTGTGAGTTCCGCCGAGCATAATTTGGGAGTGGGGATGAATGTCGCATATTTGGAGAATCGGTCTACAATGACCAAGATGGCGTCATATTCCCCGACCTTTGGGAGGTGTGTTATGAAGTCCAGAGATACACTTTCCCAGGGTCTTGTTGGCACAGGTAGAGGTTCCAAGAGTCCAGAGACTTTGGCTTTCTCGACCTTATCCTGTTGGCAGATGAGGCACGTCTTGGTGTATTGCATGATGTCGTCTCGCATGTTTGGCCAGAAGTACCCCTTCTTTATTAGGGCGTATGTTCTTTGCCACCCAGGATGTCCGGCCCACAAGGTATCGTGACATTCCTGAATGAGTTTCTTCCGCAGTTCCCCCGTTCTTGGGACGTACAACCTGTTTCCTTTGGTTATCAGGAGGTCCCCCTCAACCCAAAACTGCCGTGTCTTTCCAGCCTTAGCTAGTTCGACAACAGCTTTGGCCGATGGGTCTTTGTGTAAATGTTCCTTGATGATGTCGCGCATCGATCCATCGATCTTACTTGAGTGAATGTGGGCTAACATGCACAGGGCCGCATGTTCGCCCTTCCGACTCAACGCGTCGGCTGCTTGATTACTCTTCCCTGCTTTGTGTTCGAACTTGAAGTCGAATTCGGCCAACGACTCCTGCCACCGGGCTTGTTTTGCTGTTAATTTTGGTTGATCAAAGAAGTGGCAAGTGGCGCTGTTATCCGTCTTCACTACGAACTGTGATCCCAAGAGATACTGTCTCCAGACTCGAAGGCAATGGACTACAGCCAGCATTTCTTTCTCGGAGACAGTGTATCTTCGTTCGGCATCGTTGAGCTTTCGACTTTCGTAAGCGATGGGGTGGCCTTCTTGAATGAGGACTCCACCGAGAGCAAAGTCGGAAGCATCGGTCTCTACTTCAAATGGCTTTGTGACATCTACCAACCCGAGGACAGGACCCCTCGTCATGGTTGTTTTCAGATTTTCAAAGGCCATTTGACAATCATTCGACCACAACCACGGGTGGTCTTTCTTCAACAGCTCTGTCAATGGGGCGGCTCGTCGTGAAAACCCTTCGACGAACCGCCTATAATAGTTGGCTAGTCCTAAGAAGGACCGCAATTCAGATACGGAAGTAGGAACCTTCCATTCTTGGATAGCTTTTATCTTGTCGCTATCCATGCTAATTTGTCCACATCTGACGACGTGTCCAAGGAAGTTGATGCATGTTTGTGCGAATGCACATTTCTCCTTCTTCACATACAGCTGGTTCTGCCGGAGCTTGTCAAACACTAACTTCAAATGCACTTTGTGTTCCTCGAGGGTTGTGCTGTAAACAACAATGTCGTCGAGGTATACTATGACGAACTGATCCAGGTATTCGTAGAAGACCTGGTTCATCAACGTGCAGAACGTAGCTGGGGCGTTTGTCAAGCCAAAGGGCATTACTAGGAATTCAAAGGCCCCATATCTTGTTACGCACGTCGTCTTGGGTTCGTCCCCTTCGGCAATCCGTACTTGATAATATCCTGATCGTAAGTCCAACTTCGTGAAGTACTTGGCCCCGTGAAGTTGGTCGAACAAGTCGGATATTATCGGCAGAGGATATTTGTTGCGTACTGTCACCTTGTTTAAGGCTCTATAGTCTATGCATAGACGCAACGTCCCATCTTTCTTCTTCTGGAATAGTACGGGGGCTCCATAAGGGGCCTTTGCCGGGCGAATGAATCCCGCCTTCAACAACTCATCTAGCTGTTTCCTCAATTCGGCTAGCTCGGGCGGAGCCATCCGGTATGCGTTCTTTGCTGGCGGCTTAACTCCGGGAAGGAGTTCGATTTCGTGGTCAATGCCTCGACGAGGTGGTAGTGTTTGTGGTAGACTCTCTGGCATGATGTCGGTATAGCTGTATAGTACTTCCTTGATTTCCTCTGGGACAGTCTCTTCGGTGGTTGCTTCTTCTATCAGCGGTATGGCCATAAATGTAGGTTCCTCCCGTGCGAGTCCCCTTTTCAGTTGTATGGCCGAGATCATTCGAAGATTACCTGGTTGCTTGATGCTTGCAGGTATTACGGTGGGATTACGGTCGGTGATCACCAAGCATTTTGCTAATGGCATTGGGATGACCTTGTGTTCTAGGAGAAACTCCATCCCAAGTACCACGTCGAAGTCATCCATGCGAACCACGACAAGGTCTAGCTCTCCAGTCCAATCCCCTATTTTGAAGGGGACTCTCTTGGAAACTCCCACAATAGGCAAGGCCTCGGAATTGACAGCTTTCATTTTCCCCGGGTCTTTTCCTATGGTGAGTCCCAATCTTCTGGCTTCTTGATCGGCAATGAAGTTGTGGGTTGCTCCAGAGTCTATCAGAGTGCTCTTGCTCGGTTGAGAGTTTATTGTGGCATCTACGAACATGAGCCCTTTCTCTAGTACCTCCTTCGGTTCGACTTTCCGTTGGAGGGCGGACAAGAATTTGAGTGCGCCCATTCGGGGGTTGTCGTGATCTTCCTTCTTGTCTAGCAAAGTCTCGACCCTTGCTTCATTGCTCTCTTGAATGGACACTTGAAGTGCAGTGAGAGAGGCCCGATGAGGGCAGTATGACACTTTGTGGGGGCCTTTACACAGCATGCATTGCAAAGGTGTCGTCGGGTGGTTCCTTTGATGGTAATGCCCTCGAGAAGTCCCCGCTTGATTGTTCTGAGGAGGTCTATCCGTCCATCCATTCGGTCTGTTGGGACTTCCATTTCGCTGGCCTGGTGGTCTGTATGGTTTGCCCCCATTGTTTGGGGCTGGTGTCGCTCTTCTTTGGGGTCCTGCTTCATTCCCACAGTCTACGAGTCTCTCGGCACAGGCCATTGCGGCAGCTAGGGTTTGGACCCTGTTCTCATGTATCTTTGTTTTGGCCCACGGCTGTAGACCATTTATAAAGAAGAACACCTTGTCCTTCTCTGCTGTGCCCCTGATATCCAGCATCAGGGTTGAGAACTGTCTGACGTAGTCTCGTATGTTTCCAGTGTGTTTCAGGGCTACTATTTTCTCCATTGCTATATGCCCTGCGTTTTCGGGGAGGAATTGTTCCCTCAACTCTCTCTTGAGGTCCTCCCATGAGTCGATGGTGCACAATCCATCCTCGATGTCTTGCACCTTCGTACGCCACCACAGTTTGGCGTCGTCTATGAGATACATCGCGGCTACAGTCACCTTCTTGTCGTCGGTACAAGCCGTTGTGGCTTTGAAGTACTGTTCGACGTCAAAGATGAAGTTCTCCAACTCTTTGGCGTCCCGATTCCCTTCGAAGGCTCTAGGGTCTGGGAACCTTAGTTTGTTGGATCCTGTATTAGTTTGTCCAGCCGCGACACCCTCCACGGCTTTCATGGTAATTTCAATTCGAGTGCTCATGGCGGCCATCCTTTCTTGGAGGTCGTCGACTGTTGATCTGAATTCATCAGCCAATCCATTGAACAAACTCATCATTGTGTTTTGTAGTACGTCGAACTCTTCGCCACGTCCCTCTTTGTGTGCGACAGAGCTATCCGGACTATCAGACGGTTTTGGGCTGCTCGTAGGAGCAACTCTTTCTTCGAGCGAGGTCACTCGAAACAATAGTTCTGCGATTGGCAACCCATCCAGGCGGTTGCCCATTGCGTCGACTTGGACGACTTTCTCACTCAGTTCGGTCACCCGTGTTTCCAGGAAACGGAGGGTGTCAGGGACTTCTTTGAGGAACAGCATTTCCTCCTCTATTAGCGTAAGCCGGTCGGCTTGTGCTTTGGGTGTCGACTTTGTCGTCGACATGATCTCGGTCTATATGACGTTACGGAGCTAACAAAGCTCTGATACCACTTGACACAATCGCGCTTTCGAAGGCAGCGGACTAGCGATTGTGCGGCACTCACTTTCCAGCGACAAGTGAGTTGAGCCTATTTGTTCTTGCGTCGCCTACGGCCAAGCGACGTACGGTCAAGCCTCTAGCCTCGGTTTTAAAAGAAGGTTTTAGAAAACGAGGAGAGAGAGATTTGAGAAAGAGAGATTTTAGAAAGAGACGTTATATAAGCAAGCAAGAGAAAGATAACAACGGCTTAGCATATATAACCTTGGGTAGGGAGAAGTTGACGACTAGTCATATCCCCCTATAGTACATTCTGGGCCATTTTAGTTCTGGCAGGCGTAGACATGATATTTTTGAGGTGTCATACGCTTTAGAATTACAAAAGGAAAAACACTAGAATGAAAAGACATGACAAGGGTTTGGCTTGTCATGGGCATGCGGCCATGGGCAACATGCCCTGGACAAGCATGACCGTGACACTGAGCACGTGCATTCTTCACAAAATTTTCCTTTATAGTTCATGTTGGATAGCTCATGCACCATATTCTTCTTCACTTACTCTTTTAGGTCGCCATGATGTAGATGGCCAAAGCGGAGATGCCATAGTGATGCCTTGTCTTCTACGTCAACTCGCAAACATGTTTCTCGTATGCTTCTTAAATTCAGTTTGGACATCCGATCTCTTCCTATCTCGACTCGAGCAACCAGACGCCCTTGCTTGTCCTTCAAGTGTAGCAGTCAATCTTTTAAGAATATCGAGTAACCTTTCTATGTGAGTTGCCCCATACTCAATATGTTGGTCTTGAGGTCTGGTACGTAATAAACATCTTGGATTGACCCTATTAAGTCATCCTTTTGCAAGTAATGTACCGTACCTCGGCCTTTGACCTCCACCTTTGAAGCATCTTCAAATAACACATGACCATCTTCAATCTTTTGCATCTCTTTGAATAGGTACTCGTGACCACACATATGGTTGGTTGCTCTCGAGTCGAAGTACCACAGAGTGTCATTGTTGATGTTGTCTTCATTTTGAGCCATCAAGAGAAGACCTTCATTTGTTACGTCTTCCAAGGCTAGTGATAACTCTCCAAAAGTAGAGTTATATCAAGTCTTTTTATAGTTAATTTTGCACTTATACTCACCATTTTCTCATTAATTGCTCCACTTATTCTAATTAGTATACTTGAAATAGTCAATTGTGGTTTAATATGAAAAGAAGCTCAATTTGCATAAATTGAGCTTAATTGTACACTTAATTGAGTTATTTAGTAAAATTTTAGAACATTTATGTTGAACCATGATGCTGTAGCACATCTGGAAACAACACTACTTACAAATCTGGAAATAAATTGTTGACCCTGATGCTGAAGCAATTCAGAAAGCAAACTTTTCAGGGATGACCTGGAAATTTTAATCCACATCACCAGTCAACGTGGATCATTGACTACCAAATTAGAAACATCCTAAGTGGACGATGAAATTTTAATCCACATCAGCAGTCAACGTGGATCATTGACTACCAAATTAGAAACATCCTAAGTGGACGATTTTACCCTTTCTCAGCCCTAAATGAGAAGAAACAATCATTATAAAAGGAAAAGAATACCTAAAATAGGGGGGATCCACACTTTGGGAGAAAAACGGATTAGACAACAGAAGTCTCTACTACAGTGAACTACTGTGAAATCAAAGAAGAAGAGATGATAAGATAAGGAATCAATACAAGGGGAATAAGATTCGGATTACCTTGTTGATCGAATATCTCAAGGCAAGAACATTGTTTGAGATTTGAATCACTCCACAAGCAAGATCGATCATGTCTAGCTTGAATGATTCTCGTTGATCAAATATCTCAACGCAAGAACACTGGTTTGAGATTCGAATCACTCCACAAGCAAGATTGATCATGTCGAGCTTGAATGATTCTACATGCAACCTAAACTACATAGAATTGCAAAGAAACTTAGCCATGGGCTAAAAAAGAGCACAAATGCTTCTTTAATAATATTTTCCAAGTCTCCTTACAAATTCAACATACATGGCTTTAATATAGCCTAAAAAATGAAACTACTAAGGCATTCCAAGAGTTGTAACATTCATATAATGGTCATAATTAGCCATTATGTAATTGTAACCTAAAGGAAATAAGAAGTAACCCACCCAAAATTTATAACAATTAAACTTCATTCTTCTTCAATGTGGCATGAATTTAAACATCTTTTGATAATTTTGATAACTTTTTCTTCACATCTTCATTGAAGTATATTGTATGATTGATGTCTCTTGGTTCACATCAAGAGAACCCTAATCCAGTCGTTGTTGGCAGTAGAAGAAAAATGAGACAAACAAGGATTGATTAGGGCAAAGAAATTGATGTGAGAGCTCAAGGGAAGGGAACTTCCATTGACGAACGACAACAAAGTGGGATAACTCTCTTTTCCATATTCTCTTTTCTTATTCCATCAATTTTACATGATTGAGATGCGGATTCCTCTGTTTAATTCAGTTTGTATGGAGAGCTAAACTTTATAAGGGAGGTGAAAGAGTTTTATATAGTTTAAGTATGTTGGCAGTATGATCTTAGTTTATTAAAGAGTTGTTGTTAATGATTTACATGTGTGTTTAATTAACTACTTTACATACATAGTTGTTCTCTTATTCGGGAGAAGAGAGGGAGCAATGAAATCTTCTTTAAAACTTTAGTTTCATTGCAAGGGGACTTGAAGGGTAATAGAAGGTGAGGAATAATTCTTCTCCTAGAGCCTTGTTAATAGAAATTACAAACAATTATGGAAATAATCACCATGCATGACCCTCGGAAGTGGGCTTGAGAATCTATTAAGAAGAACTAAAATCTACCACAAAAATCAACAACTTATCTATTTAATTTGTCTTTGCGAACCTTCCTCATTATAGTTGATTTTCTCATCATTTTCTATTTTTTGACGCAGTGGCACTCTGCTTTAGTTTTGTTTAATTAGTCAAAATCACCAACACCCATTTGAATGTTACCTAAAAGATAAAATTAACCAAAAAGATAAGTTATCGGTGGAATCGATAATTTACTTATTACTTGCTACATGTGATAGTGTATACTTGCACTTATTCTTATGAATTTTACATCATTTTAATATATACATCCACAGTGATCAGCTAGGTTGCTTGTTCCTTCCACCTTTTATCGGCTCGACAATCTTTTGCAAAATGCCCAACTTTACCACAATTATAACAGTTGTCGGAGTTACAATCATTTGCATAGTGACCAAATTTATGACATTTGTAGCACTCAATGTTGGAATAATTTGATCGTTCGTCTCTTCCTCGACTGCGTTCTCTTCCACGCCAATTTGCTTGGCTCGACTATCCCTTTTCCTTATAGTATCCTTCATGACTGCTGCCTTGACCACCGCAACCATTTCCACGACTTCCACGGCCATGACCTCCACCTTGAAGATTTTGAGAATAAAGTACCTTTTCATCTTTGATTGACGCCTTATTTGAAGTACTTGATCGAGTGTTTCCTCCTTCTTCTTCATACGTTGCTCGTGTACCTCGAGAGAATCGACGAGCTCGTCGATCATGAACGTTGTTAGGCCCTTTGACTCTTCTATCACGCATTCAACGTTCTCAAAGTTGTTGGTTAATGATCTCAAAATCTTTTCCACAACTCGCGTCTCGGTTAACATTTCTCCGTTTCGGTTGAGTTGGTTTACCACAGTCTGTACACGCGTGTTGTAGTCAGATACACTTTCCGACTCCATCATCTTCATGCTCTCCAACTCGCCACGAAGAGCTTGGAGACGCACTTGCTTGACTCGGTCAGCTCCTTTGAACTATTTTTCTAAAATGTCCCACACTTCTTTTGAAGTACTTGCACTGGCAATCTTCTCAAGCTTGACTCGTCAACGGCTCGGAATAACATGTATATCTTCTTCTTTGATGGCATCTCTTTAAATGCCTTGTTTTGTACCGCCGTATAACCCGTGGTATCTTTTGGTTCTTTGAAACCTTTTTCGACCACCTCCCATGCATCTTGAGAACCGAGAAAAGCTTTCATTTAAATGCTACAATTCTCGTAGTTTGTCTTCGTTAGTCGGGGTAGCGACATTTGACCCGTCACATTCGACATTGGCTCTAGTACCAATTTGTAAAAAAAATCTCAGTCACACTATTTTTTCTTTTTGAGAGTGGAGAGACAAAACAATCTCAAAAAACACTCTTCTATTACTTTTCTGTTTTTTTTTTCATTTTTCTCTCCTTCTCTGCAAGGGAGGAACAATCTATTTATAAGCATTCACATGCTATTCTAAAACTAAAATAATAAAAACTAATTATAGCCATAAAAACGCCACTATTTCCTAAGCTATAAAAACGCCATTATTTCCTACGACTCTTGCCCTTTCATCCTCAAGACTCTTGGTCGTTCACTTTACCACTAACTTTTGAATTTAGAATCCATTAAAAAATAACATTTAATTTTTATTCAATAGAAACTTACCTTCTGCGTACATGCAGTCATCGGTGGTCTCTTTCGCAGTGTGGGATGGATGTTTTGATGACGAGTTTCATGAGGTTCGTTTCACCGGAGACTTTCGGTCCTTTCTCTCTCTTTCTTGTTCAATCTCGTTCCTTCTTTTTTCCTTGCAGGTAGGCTTTTGGGACACTGGCAGTAGGTTTGTAAGGTTGTTTCGAGTAGCATGGGGAGTTGGAAAGGGTAACTGCAATGTTGGAACAAAAAATTTGGCACCGAATTCGTTACCTGTAGTAATATTGTTACTTCATTATTTAATCAAATAAAATTAGAGCAGCATGTGCCAAGATATAATTAAGGATAAGTTGCCATTTAAACTTGTAGAGAACAAGGGGTTCAAATTATCTTGTATTAGTGTAATGATTCAGATTTTCCATTTTTGCCTTATTTGGTTAAGATTTTATTTTTATTTCTATAAATGACAAGATATTATGTTATGCATTTATTCCCATTGAAAAGGTGCAATTTAAACGAGGAAGTTATTAGAAATTGTAACGGTTTGGGTTTCTAGAATAAAATAAAATCAAATAAAAATAGAATAAATAATTAAATGTAATCTCCCCGTAAATCGACGAATTTCCTGCGAGACTTTTATTGCCTAACAGAAACATTCCTATTTCTCTCGAATTCCTTATCCTAAAACCCTAGTATGCCTGATTGGGAAATGTCTTGAGATTAGTTTTATATTCCTATGCCCAACCTTTTACATCCCTTGAAAAGGATTCTCTCCAAACTTTCCTCCGGAACGTTGGGGTTGCTCTTCAGAGGAAGAATCAAGTAGAAGTAAGGCATTGATGTTGGGATCATTGTGTCAAAGAAGGTTAACCGTCGGAAATTGGTGTTGAGAACGTTGTGGGATTGTTGGCGCGTCGTTGGAATTGGGGAGGCGGAAACTAGAGTTTCGTCGCTTGTCGAGTAAGGAAGGCAAGGTTTTTGGAATAGGGTCGAGCTGCAGACGCACACCCAGCAGCTTTGGCAGCTTCGCACGCGTACACAGTGCGGGTCGACTCGCACGTGTACGAAATTAGCTCGGTTTCGTCAATTCCCGCAGCTCGACTTGACGGCTTAGTTGGCCGACTCGGCAACTAGGCTTAGCGGCAAGGTATCACTATAATATTTTGATTCCAAGGTTTTTGGCCCCTCCGAAGCTGTTTCTGCCCTTAGTTTTACCATCCGAGATCAGTATAGTTCCTAAACATTAAAGACAGATTAGGTCGGGGATTTATTTTGATAAATAGCATGAGGTTTAGCTAGGGTATGATATGAAAGGTTCTAAGTTTTTATGTGGTTATCATAGGACGTACTTAACAGCTAGGATTAGCTCGTTGTGAGTGACTTCAACCAAGACCATCGAGGTAAGTGACCTTACTGTTGGAGTTAGTTTACTACGTGTTGTATGATGGTGCGTACTCTGTGGCCCCTACATGCACCATATTTATGTGATATGATTATGTGATGTATAAATTGTGTTGACTGTAGATTGTATATGTTATGTGATGTATGAATTATGCTGACTATTGACTGTTTATGTTATGTGAAGTTATGAATGAGATGTTAGTGTTATATGTCATGAATATGTTGATCGATGTCATAGATACACGTAGAATTATTGAGTCATGTCATGAGATGTTTATGGAACTGGAATGTACTTTCATATTATGTAATATGCCATGAAATGTAGGTCATGTGAGATGCCATGTAATGTAAGAAACGTATATGCGATGTTAGCACTGCTTATGTAATGTCATGTTAGATATGTAAAGGGACCTCATGCCTATATGTATGTCACGTGCATCGGGATTCATCCCCTTTATCATACAAAAGAATGAAATACGATATTTATGTTCGCCATGATATCATGCGGGCCCTTTTCTATTATGTGGTGTACGGCGACGTGCAATACGTTATGCCCGACCAAGCTAGGCCCAGGGGGTACATATATGAGCCCGCCTGTTGGGTCCATGTACACGTACATGGGCCATGTGTGAAGGAGTACCACACATCCAACCCTACCCGGAATAGAAAAACGCCCAAAGCTATGAAAAATTTATGAAAAGTTAGGTCCTGCTCATATGTTGCATGTGTTTGCATTCCTAACCCCAACAGTGGGTTGACTTACTGAGTATTTCATAAAATACTCAAGTCACGTGCTACCTACACTTTTCAGGTAAAGGCAAGGCGCCAATGTACGATTAACCGCGGAGCTGAGGACACCATGGAAGTTGGAGATGGGATATTTCTAGGAGTTTACCTTTATTAGACTGTTTTAAGTTATAGCATTGAGTATTGATTCATTTTTTAATTCGGTTATTGAAGGTTTATTTTCGAAGCTTAAGTTTTGTTTTGGATTTATGAATCTTTATGAAAGACTCTTCCAAGGTTATTTATGATGAGATTCCGCTTAATGAGTTATGTATGCATGGGTAACGCCCCTAATTTTTTAAACCTAATTAGTGACATCACCATGCATACATAATTCATTACGCGGAAGCTCATCATAAATAACCTTGGAAACAAAACAAAGTCTTTCATAAAGATTCACAAATCCAAAACAACCTATCTCCAAAAATAAACCTTCAATAACTGAATTAAAAAATGAATCTAAATAAAAATCAATACTCAATACTTAAAACAGTCCAATAGAGGTAAACTTCTAGAAATATCACATCTCCAACTTCCATGGTGTCCTCAGCTCCGCGGTCAATCGTACATTGGCGCCTTGCCTTTACCTGAAAAGTGTAGGTAGCACGTGGCTTGAGTATTTTATGAAATACTCAGTAAATCACCCCACTATTGGGGTTAGAAATGCAAACACATGCAACATATGAGCAGGACCTAACTTTTCATAAACTTTTCATAGCCTTGGGCGCTTTTCTATTCCGAGTAGGGTTGGATGTGTGGTACTCCTTCACACATGGCCCATGTACGTGTACATGGACCCAACAGGCGGGCTCATATACGTACCCCTGGGCCTAGCTTGGTCGGGCATAACGTATTACACGTCACCCGACACCACAGAACAGAAAAGGGCCCGCATGATATCATGGCGAACATAAATATCGTATTTCATTCTTTTGTATGATAAAGGGGAAGAATCCTGATGCACGTGACATACATATATGCATGAGGTCCCTTTACATATCTAACATGGCATTACATAAGCAGTGCTAACATCGCATATACGTTTCTTACATTACATGGCATCTCACATGACCTACATTTCATGGCATATTACATAATATGAAAGTACATTCCAGTTCCATAAACATCTCATGACATGACTCAATAATTCTACGTGTATCTATGGCATCGATCAACATATTCATGACATATAACACTAACATCTCATTCATAACTTCACATAACATAAACAGTCAATAGTCAACATAATTCATACATCACATAACATACACAATCTATAGTCAACACAATCTATACATCACATAATCATATCACATAAATATGGTGCATGCAGAGGCCACAGAGCACGCACCATCATACAACACGTAGTAAACTAACTCCAACAGTAAGGTTACTTACCTCGATGGTCTTGGTTGAAGTCACTCACAACGAGCTAATCCCAGCTGTTAAGTACGTTCTATGATAACCACATAAAAACTTAGAATCTTTCATATCATACCCTAGCTAAATCTCATGCTATTTATCAAAATAAAGCCCCGACCTAATATGTCTAACGTTTAGGAACTATACTGACCTCGGATGGTAAAACTAAGGGCAAAAATAGCTTCGGAGAGGCCAAAAACCTTGGAATCGATATATTATAGTGATACCTTGCCGCTAGGCCTAGTTGCCGAGCCGGCCAACTAAGCCGTCAAGTCGAGCTGCGGGAGTTGACGGAACCGAGTCAATTTCGTACACGTGCGAGTCGACCCGCACTGTGTACGCGTGCGAAGCTGCCAAAGCTGCTGGGTGTGTGTCTGCAGCTCGACCCTATTCCAAAAACCTTGCGTTCCTTACCCGACAAGCGACGAAACTCTAGTTTTCGCCTCCCCAATTCCAGCGACACGCCGACAATCCCACAACGTCCTCAACACCGATTTTCGACAGTCAACATTCTTTGACACAATGATCCCAACATCAATGCCTTATTTCTACTCGATTCTTCCTCCGAAGAGCAACCTCAATGTTCCTGAGGAAAGTTTGGAGAGAATCTTTTTCAAGGGATGTAAAAGGTTGGACATAGAAATATAAAACTAATCTCAAGACATTTACCAACAAGGCATACTAGGGTTTAGGATAAGGAAATTGAGAGAAATAGGAATGTTTCTATTAGGCAATAAAAATCTCGCAGGAATCCCTCGATTTACGTGGAGATTACATTTAATTATTTATTCTATTTTTATTTGATTTTATTTTATTCCAAAAACCCAACCGTTACAATTTCTAATAACTTCCTCGTTTAAAATTGCACCTTTTCGACGGGAATAAATGCGTAACATAATATCTCGTCATTTATAGAAATAAAAATAAAATCTTAACGCAAAAATGGAATATCTTGTCATTTATAAACATAAAAATAAAATCTTAACCAAATAAGGCAAAAATGGAAAATCTGAATCGTTACCATTAGTGCATGTCTTACATTTGACCTTCTTGCAAGAGTAAATGTCCTACGTTTGACCCTCTTTCAAGAGTAACCATGGCTAGAGATATATTTCAACTCTATCGTGAAGAAAAAAAGTTAAAATATTTGTTAATCAGTCATTTTAAGAGGGTTTGTTTTACCATTGACACCTGGAATTCGTTGCAAAACATTAACTACATGGTAGTCACTGCACACTTTATTGATTCCGAATGAAATTTGTTTAAAAGAATTCTCAATTTTGTCAAGTTGCTAACTATAGGGGAGAGACGATTGACAAGATTATTGTGAGTTGTCTATTGGAATGGGGTATCGATAAAGTTTTCTATATTATAGTTGATATAATGCAAGTTCCAATGATATAGATATTTTGTATATTATAAGAAGGCTTAGAAGTTAGAATTCATTTGTCTTAAATGGAGCAATATTACACATTAGGTGTTGTGCCCACCTAATTAATTTGATTGTGAATGAGGGCTTAAAGAAATACATGACTACATTTCTAGTTTTTGTCATGTGAGTTATGTTTGATCATCCCCAAGAGATTAACAAAATTTAAAAATCGTGTTGAACAAGAAAAAATTGAATGTAAAGCATTTTGTTTAGATGTGGCAATTAGATGGAATTTCACTTATTTAATGTTTGATCATGTCTTAAAATTTGAAAAAAATCTTAAAGTGTTACAAGAAGAAGAATTAGATTATGTTGAGTATTTCAAATAAGGGGTTCATAGAAATAAAATAATAGGTTCACTAACAATTAATGATTGAAAAAGTGTTTGCAGTGTTTTTAAGGGCTTCTATGATGTCACTATAATGACAAGAGGTTGTTTACATGTAACTTCTAATTTTTATTTTTATGAACTTTCGGGTTAGAGTACAAATATGAATACTTGTTCAAGTACAATGAGTTCAAATATGAAAATTAAGTATGACAAATATTGCGACTCAGTTGACAAAATTAATAAGTTGATATTCATAATTGAGGTACTCGATCCTCGTTACAAATTGAATTACATATCATTTTACTTTTCGAAATTTTTATGATGATGTCATGGTTAGAGTGATGGTGGATGACAAAGAATTATTTGATTCATTTGTATTATTTCTACAAATTTTAGGGTAATGCCCAACATCATCACCAATCTAAATCAAGAGTCACTTCTAATTCCATGAGTATGGACACAATTGATGAAGTAAATTTGAGTGGTTTAATATTAATACTATCATGATACAAACAAAGAAGAGAAGAGACAAATTCATTGGAGTTAAGAGAAGGGTGTGGATTGATATTTATCTGACCTCACTGAAAATAGGTGATAATATCCACTTGATAGAGGGTTGGCAGTTGTTTTAGGTAACAGTATCACAACTTTTAGTTCAAAGGAGTTTTGAATCTAGTGAACCACTAAAAGTTTTATAGGTGATAACAAATTAAACTTGTAGGTCATAATAATCTTGCAGCTGATTCACAAAATTTGGAACAGCCTGAACCCATCTCGAAAATTTCGGGTTGGGTTGGATTGTAAAAATTTTTAGGTTGGGTTGGGTTACGAATCTAATCAACCGAAACTTTGGTTAGAAATGCCTTAAAATGTAGTATAGGAGAAGGTATGGTGTAAGTACTCCACCACCTATGAGCTCTGTGGCCTAAGTGAACTACCTTGTGGAATGTACGTGCGTCACAATATGGGAAATCATTGAGACGAGCATCTCAAGCCTTTTTATTTGGAGTGGGTCTTGCAAGTACAATGTCAGACAACATGGGTGTGTCAATATTGCACCTCAGCCCATGTGTCAGAGGTTGGTCCATGCACCAACTATCTAGTACGGAGTTTGTAAATGATATGACACGATCATTAGAGGATTCATGTCCCAATGAGAATTCAGATGGATGGATGTTCGAAATGTTCCAATGAGATAAGCGACACATGTGTCGGTTCTAGTAGATATGTTTGAACAAGCCAAGATGGTCAAGTTGTCCCAAGTCATGGGATGACATCACGATGTATGAGTTGTGTTGTTGTGAACCAAGATGATGATGAGATGCGACGTTCCATTATAAGATACTTTGGTCTAGTGTAGAGGTAAGGTCGAGGTGGATGACTTGACCTAGTGTAGAGGCAAGTTGGCTAGAGTTGCAGCTGAGGCCAAGTCATGTTCAGCTGCTAGAGTCGCAAACAGTTAATTTTACACGAGTTGTGTTCAATTGGCATAGGAGAATCTTGCCAAAGGTCTGACGAAGCTACAAAGACGGGTGAAAAATGTGAATGAGGCTTGAATTTTCCTTGAGGCTTGTCATGAGCGCATGAAGATCATGATGCTGCAAGGTTGAAAATGTACGATTTTGACAATTGGTATCAGAGCCACGCTTTGCGTGTTTATGTCAAACAAGACAATTAAGAAAACGAACCCGAGGGTTGAATAAAGACTTTGCAAGTATGTCATGAGGGCCAAATTGGACGGGACAGTGGCAAGTCAAAATCAAGATTAACTTTGTGGCTCGAAACCAAACTCTTTCAAGATGAGTCTTTAAGTAAAGCAAGAAGCAAGCTCACTTGTCAAGAGTTTGGAATTTTGAATTAGGCAATAGATAATCAGAAGTTGTATCAAGTAGGGTGCCTTTGAAAGAACCATTCACGGAAGAGGAATAATGCGAACGATTGCAAGTAAATTGTATCAAATAGGGTGCCTTCGAAAGAACCATTCACGGAAGAGGAATAATGCAAACGATTGCAAGTAAAGCAGCTGAGGGTCGGATGAGACATGCACTAGCCAAGTGCAAAATTGTGCACAATGCAAGTCCATATGGGTGGACGACATCACTACGAGAGAGAAATTAAGTTGAGTAAGGTTGCTTACCTCTTAGAAGTGCTCCAAGAACCAAACACACATGTATTCCTTAAGCCATTGTATAGTGCCTAAGGTGGGTGGCTTCACAAGAGTGTTGAGACAAGCATTCGCTCGAGAAGAGAGCATTAGACAAGATGTGAGCGACATAGAGAATGAAGTTGTAACAATACTAGAGAAGTATCAGTGTAGCGTTTTCCACATAAAGATGGTCAATTAAGAAATTGGCTGAAGTGTAGTGCCAACATGGGAATATGTTACAAGGTTATAGACCTTGCTTCCTAAAAGGGTTGTGACTGTGACAAGAAAAGGTCGTGATACACAAGCTCATCTTGCTACTGTAAAAGGGATGTGGTAATGATGAGAAAATGCCGTGATACAGATCTATGTGCAACTCATAGAATATGATGGTTGAGCCCAAAGCGGCAATGTTTTGGGCGCACTCCCCCTTACTTAGGTGAAGAAAAGTGGATACTAGTTTTTTCATGGTTTATCTGTTGAGTTCCAGGTTGAGTATGGGAGTTAGGTCCCAAGTGGGATAACCCACAACCATTGGACAATTGTATTTTTTTCGTGCTTATGCTCTGTGTCTTGGAGATTGAGAGAAGGTTCATTAGTGGGATAACCCATAAATAGTACACAAGTTTCTATATTCATTCTAGAGCACGAAAAAATTTAGTGGGTCAAGTTAACAGCTAGTCAAATGTTTGGATCGTCATCTAGATGATATCGAGATTAAGTGGGGAAGAGTGTCATAATCCACAATGCAATTGTATCTCCGAGTAAGTCAGCGAGGACGGTGACTAGTTTAAGTGGGGCAGAGTATCACAACCCTGCTATGAAGATAGTAGGTTGTGACCTCCACACGCAGACCGATAAGATGACGACCCTCAAGTGGCACCCATCTGGCCACATGAGGGTTGAGACAAACAAGTGCTATAATGCGCCTAAGGAGGAGATGCATCATCTAACACACCAAGAAGAGTGTGCCTAAAAGAAAAATTGAGGCATAAGCACGGTTAGAGAGAACGAGGTGACATGAGTACCGAAGATAAGCTCAAAGAGAGCTAGGGTAAGTTCCCAAGCCATAACCTTAGAAGTTGGAGTTTCGATATGAGTTTTGACATGCGACTTTGGAGTTAAGTCTGTCTATATGAAAGATGAAAATTCACCAAATTAAGGTATCAATCAGACACCTGATGGATGCTCCAAAAGGCTGCAAGATTGCTAGTCAAAATCACATTTGCTATAGAAAGATTAGAAATGCCTCAAAAGTTACTATAAGAGGGAGACATGGTGTTTGCTCCCCACTACCCTTGAGCCCTGTGGCCTAAGCGAGATACCATGTGACACATATCGTGGGCGAGCATAGTAAGACGAGCATCTTCTTTTGAATGGGTCTTTCAAAAACAGTGTCAGACAACACGAATATGTCGACATTGTGCCCTAGGCCATGTGTCGGAGGTTGGTATATGCATTCATTATCTGGTATGGAGTCCATAAATGAAATGACATGAACACTGGGGGATTTATTCCCCAATGAGAATCTAGATGGATGGATATTCAGAATGTCTCAATAAGATGAGTGACACATGGGTCGGTTTCGATAGACATGTTTGAGCAAGCCAAGATGGTCAAGCTATCCCGAGACATGTGACGACATCACGATGCACGAGTCATGTTGTTGGGAACCAAGATGATGATGAGATGTGACGTTGCGTATGAGAGACCTTGGCCTAGAGTAGAAGAAAAGTTGAATTGGACGACTTAGCCTAGTGTAAAGGCAAGTCGACTAGAGTTGTAGATGAATGAACATGCATGTATAGACAGCGTGTGTGACTAAGCAAGTTTGGATTCTGCATAAATTTGTTTAGTTGGCAAAATTATGAATACGGATGGAAAATATGAATAGACTTGAATTTTTCTTAATCCTTTTAATTAGCGTGTCAAAATCATGACACCGCACGATTGATAATGTACGACCACGATTCCGAGAAAAACAGCAGCAAAGACAAAGGACATAGTATTGATATCCATTGTCATAAGAACCGGATAACAAAGTTTACAACTATGTTTCTGAATTTGATATCACACAAAATACTATTAGCACAAATTTCATTATGACATTGATAAGTAATTATATGTCACAATAAATCAAGTGAACAACTTTCAAAGGAGCATAGCAACCAACGAATAAATATTCCATGTATAAGATGAATAAATATGGCATTTAATCACGAGAATCCGATGCGCTACAGTTAAATTTCCTTAGTGAGAAACCCTCGCCCGCGTATCTCTATTGACATTCATTGCTTCATTCCTCGGCGTGAAAGGCGCGCCTGTGCCCTCTTCAACGCATTCCGCGTCTCTTCTCATTGAAACCCTATCTCTGACTATTCGTCTCCGTCTCTCTCTCACGTTGACTTTCTCGTCTCTCACTCTCAATCTCTTTTGCAGGCCATCATTTTCCCCAAGGCAAACATTCCTAGGTGGAAGGTATTGTTGGTAAAACCCTAACCCCTTCCTAAACCCTCGAAATTCATCTGCATATGCTATTCTTATGCTTATGCTCTCGAATTGGCCGTAAAGCAGTTTCATCCTCCACTTCTCTCCTATCTACAACTTCTCTCCGCCTCTGCTCCTCAGTTGCACAACCAACGGCGGGGACACAAGCTTCAATGGCGGCGCAGCACCCTAAAGATGAGCACTATCTCAATTCTGTCATTCCTAAACGCATCCAGCTTTTTCAGTCGATACAAGCAAAGCTGCTCGCCGACCGTCGTTCTCTTCCCTCTGATCCAATCGAGTTAGTATAACGGCCCCATATGTGGAATTGGATAACCTATGCTTGAGTTCATGAAATCCGAATTTTACTTTGTTCTTTGCTTTTTTAGGATCACCTTGCCGGATGGGACGGTGAAGGCGGGTAAGAAATGGCAAACAGCACCAATAGATGTAGCAAGAGAAATCTCGAAAAGCTTGGCTGCGAATGCTTTGATTGCCCAAGTTGATGGAGCTCTATGGGACATGTGTAGGCCGCTAGAAGGCGACTGTGAGCTTAAGCTGTTCACCTTCGAAAGCGATGAAGGGCGCGACACATTTTGGCATTCTAGCGCTCATATACTTGGACAGGTTGATAGCCCCATGTATTCTCGTGCATTCAATCTGAACTCATTGATGACAATTCATTACACCATTTCACCTGTATTGTTTTTCCTGGTTTAGTCGCTCGAGATGGAGTATGGTTGCAAGCTCTGCATTGGACCCTGCACCACTAGAGGAGAGGTATGCATATTTATATCTATTCGTGATGATCCATATTTGGTTGACCAAACAATTTTAAAGTCAGAGATGGATGACGAGATATTCTGAAAGTGGGAAGCATTTTTTATTTTGGTTGTCCAACAGCTAAAGGAATTTGCCTATATTGTTGCTATACTTAGGATGTTGAATATAGAGAAAAGGATTTAAACGACTATTGAGCACTACATCTGCCAAATTAACCTGGTACTCCTCTCTGGTAATGCCTCTAATAGTCCAGCTGCAATTTCAGCTTGTCTTCCCTTCTCTCTCTTCTGTTGCCTAGAAATGCAAGCGAAAATAATTCAGAAAGAACTTGAATTCTGTACCAATTTCAATAGGAGACTCTTTCTTTCAACCTCTTTGCCTAGTTGCATTCAGAAGCTTGTCATCTTCCATGTGATTTTTTCAGTGTCCATATTTCATCCTCTCAATCAACTTCGCTTTCTTAGTTCTCTTCTTGTCCATTTTTAGCATATACCTTTCTTCTCTCTCTTTCGTAGGTCCTTTGCCAATGCACTTTTCCTGTTTATGGCCTCAACTCCATGTTATTTGGACGGTGGTCATTCAGCAACTTTTGCTGAATCTTCATCCATACTCTTCAGCAATGTGAAGTTCTATTATTTTGGCTGCCTAAATTCCATTTGTTCTTTAGCTAGATGCTTCTATTATAGGAAACCCGTGTGAGGATTATTATAAACCAACTTCTGTCCATTGTATTAAGCCCAAATATTGATCAGAAGTTTCAAGAACAAAATTGTGTTTCTTCTCAAGCTTTGAGGAAATCAGCAATAATCCATATGGTTGACTGTGATTCTATTAAGAGCATCAACGCAATGGTGCGAACATCATGCTTCGAAGGATGGGGTGGCTGTTGGAAAAGGGATAGTGAAAGAGATAGGAATAGATAGGAATAGATAGAAGCTGCAGTGCTTTATTAATGTTTTCTAACTCAATGCTTAGACGGTTACCCAATTCCAGTATTTATAGCTTATATGCTAGACCAGGAATAGTAAATCAAGGAAATCTAGATAAATTCAAATCTACTAACCATCTCCTAAAATCTCCTAAAATCTTGGTAGTTTGAATATTTGAATCATATCTCAACTACTTTAAATCATATCTTCATTTTGAATACTTTGAATCATATCTCAACACTCCCCCTTGATTCAAAGTTGCAGATGTTAAGTACAGAGCTTTTCTTTTGACAAGGCCTTTGTAAGTATGTCTGCTTTAACCCGTACAATGTCTGTCTCAGCTTGTATACCTTTGTTTCTTTGTCTTCCTTTATGAATCCCTCTAGCGGTGTTTTATAAACCTCTTCTTGTAAATCTCCATCAAACTGATAAATAGGCCACCGCAATGGGCTGCATGTCCCATGTAAATCTCCATAGAACTTTTCGTTTGGTAGGTCAACCATATCCCATGTTCTATCTTCCTTAACGGACTGCATCTCTACTGCCATGGCTTTCTTCCCGTCTTCTTTTTCAGTTGCTTCTTCATAATTCATAGGGTCTGAAACAGTAAGAGCAAATTGACATGATGCATATATGTCAGCTAAAGATTTATATTTCCTTGGAGGTGTCTCATCTGAAAGTTCTTCAAGAGAAGAATTGCTGTTCAGTGATGCTGAAGATGATGAATTTGACACACTTTGTGTTGCAGTGGATGCACTGGAGTTGACCCTTGTCTCTTCATTTGGGGAAACTTCAACGGTAATCTTTTGTTGCTCCTGTTCTTTACTCCAATCCCAACTCACGTTTTCATTAAATATTACATCCCTTCTAACTAAAATCTTTTCACTGATGGGGTTGTATAATTTATATGCTTTTGATTGAGTACAATAGCCAATGAAAATGCATTTTTTAGATTTTTCATCAAGCTTTTGACGAATTTGAGGATGTTTCAAAGCATAAGCAACACAACCAAAGATTTGTAAATGACTTACAGATGGTTTCCTTCCATGCCATGCTTCATAAGGAGTTCGATTCATAACAACCATTGTTGGTGAGAGATTAATAGATAAACAGATGTTGCTACAGCTTCTGCCCAAAATTGGTTTGGAAATCTCCTTGCTTGTAACATACTTCTTGCCATCTCCACAATAGTTCGATTTTTTCGTTCAGCGATTCCATTTTGTTCTGGAGTGTAGGGAGCTGTTAACTCCCTTTGGATGCCCTCTTCTTCACAAAACAGATTGAACTCTTTAGATATGAACTCACCACCTCTGTTTGTGTGAAGAACTTTAATGTGACAGCCACTTTGGTTCTCCACCATAGTTTTGAAAATCTGGAACTTCTGAAAAGTTTCTGACTTATGTGGTAGGAAGTAAACCCAACTCATGCAACTATAGTCATCAATGAAGAGTAAAAAGTATATACTCCCACCCAAGGACTTCGTTTGCATTGGCTCACTTAAATCAGCATGAATTAGTTCTCGATAATGTGAAGCTCTTTTAGCTTTTCCAACAGGAAAGGACTTCCTAGTCTGCTTGCCATAAATGCATCCTTCACACAAATTAGTTGAATCAATTCTTGGTAATCCGAAAACCATACCTTTATCCTTGAGTATTTTCAGGCTGTTCATATGAAGATGTCCATATCTGAGATGCCATAATGTTGAGTCATCTTTTGTGCTAGCAGTAAGAACAAAATCCTCCATGTTAGAAACATCAAGTGGAAACATCTTATTTGAAGTCATGGCATTTTGAACTTTATGGCCTGATTTCTTATGTGTAATGACACATGTGTTGTCATCAAATAGAACTGAATGTCCTCTAGTCATCAATTGTCCAACACTCAATAAATTGTACCCTAAATCAGGTACAAATTGAACATTATCTAATTGTTTTATAAATTGTACCCTAAATCAGGTACAAATTGAACATTATCTAATTGTTTTATTTTACCATGACTGGTTTCGACTTTCACTGTACCTTTTCCTTCAACTTGCATCTCTTTTGTATTTCCAAGTTGCACCTTAATTTTTTGCGTCTCATCAAGCTCTTTGAATAAGGATTTGGTGCCTGTCATATGGTTCGAGCATCCGCTATCAACAAACCATAAGTTACCTTTTTTCGGATTAGTATCCATGCACGCCATAAACAGCTTTTCTTCTTCTTCATTCTCTGATGCAAAATTCATTTGTTGATTTTTATACCAACAATCAAATTGAACATTATCTAATTGTTTTATCTTACCATGACTGGTTTCGACTTTCACTGTACCTTTTCCTTCAACTTGCATCTCTTTTGTATTTCTAAGTTGCACCTTAATTTTTTGCGTCTCATCAAGCTCTTTGAATAAGGATTTGGTGCCTGTCATATGGTTCGAGCATCCGCTATTAACAAACCATAAGTTACCTTTTTTCGGATTAGTATCCATGCACGCCATAAGCAGCTTTTCTTCTTCTTCATTCTCTGATGCAAAATTCATTTGTTGATTTTTATACCAACAATCAAAAATTTTGTGTGCCCATACCTTCTGCAATGGTAACATTGTATGACATTCCTTTATTCATTGAATTGTCTCTGTCCATCACTTCTCAATCTACCCCTGTTATTACGACCACCATGGAAGCTGCGAAATCCTTCTCTTCCACGATTTCTACCTGTTAAATGGATATTTTCTCTTTTGTTGTTTTCGTTGTTGGTTGTCTCTTTCACTTGTTGTGCCTTTTCTTCGTTCCTTTCTGCTGCTCTATTGATTCTTACCTCATGAGCTTGAAGCGAGCCCATTAGTTCATCAACAGAGAGTATGGATAGATTCTTAGCTTCTTCTATGGCAGCCACCACATGGTCAAACTTTGGAGTCAAGCTTCTCAACCCCTCTGCAACAATTGTTTCGTTTGAAATTTTCTCTCCATAGGTACGCATCTGACTGACTATTGCCATTGCTCTGGACAAAAAATCAGCAATTGATTCGCCATTCGTCATGAGTAGAGTTTCAAAATCACGTCTTAGAGATTGCAATTTCACTGTCATGACCTTTGAATCTCCTAGAAACTCCTTCGGTAGAATTGACCATGCCTGCTTTGATGTGGTTGCTGCTGCAACTCGTGAGAAGATAGTCTCATGAACTGCTTGCTGAATAGTGAATAGAGCCTTGACATCGTTTTTCTTGGTTTCTCTTAGTCTCTCCTTTTCTTCTATTGTGGGTTCTAATACATCAACAAACTCGTGCTCCACCAAGTCCCATAGCTCTTGCGATCTGAGCAAGGTCTTCATCTTGATGCTCCACCACTCATATTTCTCACCATTAAAGATTGGTAACAACGGTGCAGAGGAAGAAAAACCAGCTATTGCCATCTTTGTTTTGTGAAAGAAAATAATCACTCACCCTAGTGTCGAACGAACTTGGCTCTGATACCAAAATTGTTGGAAAAAGGGATAGTGAAAAAGATAGGAATAGATAGGAATAGATAGAAACTGCAGTGCTTTATTAATATTTTCTAACTCAATGCTTAGAGGGCTACCCAATTCCAGTATTTATAGCTTATACACTGGACTAGGAATAGTAAATCATGGAAATCTAGATAAATGCAAATCTACTAACAATCTCCTAAAATCTTGGTAGTTTGAATATTTGAATCATATCTCAACTACTTTAAATTATATCGTCATTTTGAATACTTTGAATCATATCTCAACCGTGGCAACACCCAACTATGGAGGCAGACTTGCGATCAACATCTTATATGATGACAATCCAAACATGAGAAAAGGTGTATAAGTGGTTCTCAAAGACTACCATTTAAGATATTGAAAATAGACAAGAAAGTAGTGCACTATTGCTCCTTGTTAATTCTCCATCCAATTGCAAGTGGTTAGGGTTGTCCCGTATAGTTTCTTCCACAAAAGCATTTGGATGCACGTATATCTTCTTAGCTTGCAATCTTCTTGGCTTTAAATGTGGAAGTTATAAAAATAATACAGTCCACCAAATGTGAACTTCTAAATCCTTCCTCTAAAAGATATTTCTATTTTGTTGAAGCTAAACTGAATGCATGTTAGCAGCAAAAACATTACTTACAAATTATTAGGCCTGATCTGGAAGTTATGTCCAAAAAACTTGCTCAACAAGAAATCCTAAGTCATTGGAGGAGACAGCATCACAAATTGGAATGTTGATAGATTTTGGCGAATACTTCGTTGGAGAAAACAAACTTGAGAAAATATAATCATGAAGTTTCTTTTCCTTATTTCATAGGCAAGATAATTTTGCTCGAGGGAAATCATTGAACTTTTGAGCATAAGTCAACTTCTTTTGATTCTTTTTCAATTACACCTTGGCCATCATCTTATCAAATTGGAAATCTCTTTTCTAGTCTTTTGGTGTAGAAGTGGGATCTCTCTTTCTCTTGCCCTTAGGCTGTATTTTTTGGTTATGTGCATAATGTATTCTTGTTTCTTATAATAAAGGAGAGAGAGCAATTTTTATTTGAATTTTATCAAGAGAATTGATCTTTGTGTGCCAAGGAACCATCAAAAGAACCTTGCTTCTTTTAGAATTTCCAACAATATCAAATGTCACATTCCAAAGCAAGGGTGAAGGACCTTGACCTGTTTTTGATAGAACGTCCAACATCTTTTGGAGAAAAATATCTAGAATATATCTTTTTTCTGGGTTCAGCAACATGTGGCCTGTGGGGGGTGGGGTTTTTGAACTTTTAGGTCGAGGATATGTGTCTTAATCGGATAAACTATCCTTAGATTGGAAGGAAAAAAAGAAACCCAACTTATCTAGTGATTGGAGACTGGATTATCTTTGTGGTGAAGTGTAGATGAACCCTCCTTTGTAGTTAGGGAGATCATAGTTCAGTTCCTTCATATTTTGGCTAGAATGTGCGTTTAACTGCTGACTTTGATTTATTGATGTGTGAAACTGAACCAATATCTAAATAGGTGAAAATAGCCAAAATATTTATTTTGGGCCTGGTTCGGTTTACAATCTTAGCTCAATGGGGATGGTGTGAGGGGAAAAGTTGGAAAGAGATGGGTTTGTGCGAGAGGGAGAGTTCAAATGACAGTGAGTTTATCAGAGAGGGAGAGTGAAAATGTCACGAATGAGAGAGGGTTGACCCATGCGGATGCACCAAATTTGAGTTTCATTTTAGTTACAATGCTAAAAGTTATTGGTACAACACTAATTCTCCTTATTACAAATGCACATGGAGTTGAAATTTACCTATTGGATTGTGAGTTGGTATTGAAATAGTGGGCGATGTAGCCTAGTGAGGGGAGCGATGAAGGTGGAGGGAGATCAAATTGCTACTGGTGGAAAGAGGGTTATGGGTCTACCACGACAAAAACTAAAAGGAAGAAAGACAACTGGAAAGTATGAAACTCTAGGGTTCATATATATTGGTTTTGATCATTTCATATTATTTATTTCAAGCAAGCCACACACCAAGCATCTCCAGGGAAGAGTTCTGAATTGAGTGAGTAAACCCATATCTCCAAAGGATTTGATCCAAATCCTCAATCGTCTCCTAAAAAGAACAGTGCAGCCCCATCAAGAAGGATGAGTGTCTTTGAATATGGATGGAAAGAAATCAAAGGTTTTTTTGGGGAAAAGAACGAGACTACAATAAATTTTTTAGAATGCTATTGACCTAGCCACATCTTGGCGTAATTTGCGACTTCTTTTTTAATCTTATAGTCATGCTTCTCTCTTGTCCAATGGGAGGTGTTATTGTCACATTCTTTTATAAATTTCGTACAACAATAAATTGTTCCGTATAAACACTGTATGTACCTTCTCTAATTTTTATGCTTGCAGTTTTGTTTCCTATAGACTAATTGAACTTCCGTGTCAGGGATTCTATTATGATGCTTTTTATGATGATTTGGGCTTGAATGATGATCACTTCAAGAAAATTGAGTCTGGTGCATTGAAGGCTGTATCGGTATTGTCCTCTTTTATTTTTCTTGATAAGGAGTTGACCCCACTTATTTCATATAATTAAAATCTGGTTTTTATGTTTTTCCATGAATTTACATGTGGAAGAAGTATGTTCATAGTTATATATATAAAGAATTCTCATGACTATTTTTTTCTTTCTTTCATTATTATCTTTCCTTGGAAGGGAGAGGAGTGGTGTTACTTGTAATTTCACTGTCTTTCTCATATGAAAAAGGCTCAGCCAAGGTTTTGTGACCAATTTTGCCTACTGTAGAACTGTGCTAGAGAGTTCACATCCTAACCCTAGTTAACTTTAGTTTCATTTGTTATAAAGAGTGTAAAGATTCAGTGCAAGTATACTATCCCTTTGGTTGTTCAAAGTTTTAGGATTAGTTGTGAATCAATAATTGACAATTGATATTTTCTTGTAATAAAATTGTCGAACGATGTGAAAATGTATGAGAAGCTAGAAACTACAGTGCAGATCTTTTGCTTCCTCAACTTTGTTAGTGCTTGCTTATCATCTATTTATTAACTGTATTAGTGTCTTTTTAGCTAGAAAATAAACTGCTGCAAGATTCTTCCCAATAAAGTATTCACTGATCTGGTTTCATGCATGAGTGTATCATTACAGAGTATTATTGTTGTCAGCGGAATAATTCAATCTATTTTTCTTTAATTTTCAGGAGAAACAACCATTTGAGCGCATTGAAGTTTCAAGGGAACAAGCTCTTGAAATCTTTTCTGACAATAAATTCAAGGCAATTGAATAAAATTTGCAGTTCATTTGATGATTGGGGATTGAAGCCCTAATATTCCTATTTATGTATGATTTTAATCAGGTTGAAATCATCAATGATTTGCCAGAAGACAAGACTATCACTGTTTATAGATGTGGTCCCTTGGTTGATTTATGTCGTGGTCCTCACATACCAAATACATCATTTGTGAAGGCATTTGCATGCCTGAAGGTAATTATTTATTTTCTTGTTTACTCAAATCTGAATGTAATGTTTAAATCTTATCTGGGATATATAGTCGGAAGAACAATTAGCTAAGTTTTTCAAAACAAATAAATTCAACTGTCATTGATCCTGATTATACTACACGTTCGGAATGACTTGGTGTATACACAAAGTTTTAAATATGGCATTTCTGGAGTTCTCGGATTGGTGGTTTAAGGGAAAATCTATATCATTTAAAAGAGCTCTACCAGAGCTGTCATTAGGTTGATTTATAGATTAAAAGGATCAATCAAAATTCTAAGAAAATGGAGATTTTTGTAGCTTTTGGGAGATTGTACAGTGCATCCTCTCTTAAGAAAACCTACACAAATAACTTTTCTTTCTAGTGTTTCCAACTTTGATTGTTGTTGTTTATTAGATCCATTTTTTGGGTGCTCGGGAGGAGATGCCTTATCTTCTTTCCCTTTATTCTGTGTTTTTTTTGTCATTTTGATATTTATTTATGAAGCTGTCATACTTAATTTGAAATTTCAGGCATCATCGGCCTATTGGAGGGGCAGTAAAGATCGTGAAAGCCTACAAAGAGTGTATGGGATATCTTATCCTGATAAAAATCGTTTGAAGGTGCTTTTTATAATTTCTTTATGTTAGTTCTTATAAACCACATATTTTTGCTGATTCAACGAGGTTGTGTTGAACTTAGGTTGTGATTGAAAATTAATATGTTGATTTGATTACAATCGGAAAAGTTCAGTTTCACATGCATATTGCATTAAAAAGGTTTTCCATGCATATTATTCCTTTCTTTTTGTTGGCACTATCTTATTTTGAAGTCTGTGTTTGTGCAGGAATACATCAATATGCTTGAGGAGGCAAAGAAGTATGATCATAGATTACTAGGTACAAAGCAGGAGCTTTTCTTTTGTCATCCACTTAGGTAAGTGCTTGATTAACTCATAAGTGTAGCCACCTGTGACTATAACTGTTCTTGAAATCCTCTTGTCATATCGATTGTAGCCCTGGAAGCTGGTTCTTCCTTCCTCATGGGGCTCGGATCTACCACAAACTGATGGAGTTTATGCGAGCTCAATATAGGGATCGAGGTTATGAAGAGGTTGACATCCAATGTTATTGGTCCTTGTAGAATTGTAATTCATAGATATATCTTAATACCTAACACTTTCAGTTCTTTTGCAGGTTGTGTCACCAAATATGTTCAATATGCAACTATGGGAAACGTCTGGTCATGCTGCAAATTACAAGGAGAATATGTTCTTATTTGAGGTTCGGCCTTGAAATAATATCTAGACGTTGGCTTTATGCGTATTTTTTTTAAAAAGGGAACCTGCATATTAAACCAAAAGAGATTTCAGGAGGTAAAGTAGACTTTCAAACTAGCCAGAGCCATTCAAGGCTTTCCAATTGATTTGAATATCAAACGAAATATAATCACAGTAAGTCCCTGAAGAGAGTATACTCATTTAGAAACTAAAAAAAGAAATTGCACTATCAGAGCCTTGAGGGAAGTTGAGAAAATATGATGAACTTTTTGCTAATCGTTTTCCAGAAAAATATTCCTGAGAGATCACATTTCCTCTTAAGGATCATCCTTGTAGAAAATTGCTAGCCAAAGAAATGCGAGGGATGAAGTCTTTAACTGTACAACAATGTCATCAATAGTTTTCTGCTTGAAGGCAAACAAAACACACAGTTGAAGCAATAAAAAAGAGAGATGATCAAACGTATCGAAAGATTTGCTATAATCTGGAAAAGCAAATTTTGGATTTTGGATTTTTTATTTTTCTTTATTTTTTTTTTGTATATCCATTGTAAAGACTTTGTGAATGGATAAGGTTGGCAGCGTGAGCTTCTAAATTCTTGTACAGATTGAAAAGCAGGAATTTGGATTGAAACCGATGAATTGCCCTGGCCACTGTTTGATGTTTCAGCATAGAGTTCGTTCTTATAGGGGTAAGTTTGGGTGCATCCATGTTAATATGTAAAATTTCTCAGTATTTAAAAAAAAAAAAAAAAATTATTCTGGTGAGTGTAATGTCCGCAGTCTCATTGACACTCAGTGTAAATCTTTGTAGTCTTGTCACATTTCGTGAATTTGTTCATTTATCTTTTTTTTTCTTGATTTTTCTATTGGTCAATTGTTTCTTTAATGTTTACTATTGATCTGCAGAACTTCCTCTTCGGTTAGCTGATTTTGGGGTCTTGCACCGTAATGAGGCTAGTGGGGCACTGACTGGATTGACTCGTGTGAGAAGATTTCAGCAGGTATTCCTAAATGCTGTTGTATTTATGAAATTGTGCTTGGATATAATTTTGTTAGCATCTTATTATATAGGTTTCATACGGTTTCCTTAGCTTGGTTCTTTGGGTATGTTAATTTGGTTGGTATTTCTATATGCGTACACCATCTACTTAATAAGTTCAGTCCATTTTTGCAGGATGATGCTCATATCTTCTGTAGGGAGTCACAGGTTAATATTATTTAATTTATATGCAACAAGTATTATTTGTGAGATTATTAAGATCCACATCTCTTTTCTTATGTTTTGTGTTCATTATATAGATAAAAGATGAAGTCAGGGGAGTCCTAGAGTTCATCCAATATGCTTATGACATTTTTGGGTTCACATTTGAGCTGAAGCTATCAACGGTATGTTAGCGTTCTTTTTTTTTTCCCCCTTTTTTTTTTTGGTTTGTTTTTTTTGTTTGAGGTGTAACAGGGAAATGATTTTTCTGTAAAAATTGATGACAAAGCATATGTATTTATTTTAGTAAAGAATGCAGTTAAAGAATATTTCTTTGTCCTTACCTTCACTTAATTTGAATTCCAGTAATGATATCTGATGCATTTTTTGTTAGGGAGGACACATCCTAGTTTCCCTTCATCATTCTTGTTTTGATGAAACTATTTTCTTGTACAAAATTATTGTAGTGTGAAAATATTTAGAAATGTTGGGTCACTTGTCAATCTAGGTTTCAAATTTGAAATTATATTGCCTTTATGTTCATGCTAGTTTTTTGGTTATTGAAAAACATGATAGTTTTTCTTATAAAAAGAATGAAAATTTTGGCTCTAACACACCAATCCTTGTTTACGTTGACTTTGTGTATAAGTTGTATTGTGTCTGTTTTTTGCCCCCTTTATATTCATGCTAGTTTTTGGTTATTGAAAAGCATGATAATTTTTCTTATAAAAAGAATGAAAACTTCGGCTCTAATACACCAATCCTTGTTTACGTTGACTTTCTGTATAAGTTGTACTGTGTTTCTGTTTTGCCCCCTTTTACATGTCCTTGCACTAATGTAGAGCTGCGGACTCTAGTGTACTTCTATTACTTCAATTTTAGAAAGAAAATCATCAAGTTTAGAGATATAATTCCAAAGCTTCCCCTTATGCTCTTCTTACCAAAATTAGTTTGCTAAAAAAATACCACCCTGCTTCACTTTTTCTTGCTAAACTCTCAGTAATGTGGAACAAAAAAAGGCTGTAAGACTTTCGTGCTGCCCTGGCTGGTGAACTTCCTACTAGTTTGGTAAGCCTCTCTTGACCATTGGGTGCATCGAGTGTGTCTTTGTTCCTGGGCTTAGCATTCAGCACCAACTCCTTTGTAAGTTCTGATGGTGAAGTTCCCATACGTGAAAAATATGGTGTGTGTTGAATCCTCTAGCAAATCAAGCTTGTAGGCTGCTGCCCTCCTCTAGCAAATCCTCTAGCAAATATTCTCACTATACTTTGCCATAGAGGCCCATTGATGAGGATGCAGCTTAGGATACATGCATTCATTAACCTTGAATTCACCATCCCATTTAATGAGCATTAGCCACTTGCTTCATTTGACGTTCCTTGAGCACATTGATGATGGCTGCGTCTCTTTTTCTCATTTGTTGATGAAGGGCAAATACCATTGACTTATTGCTAGTATAAAAGGTAGGGTGGGAGATCTTATCCATGAACAATCACCTCTACCCCCGGCTTTAATCTCTACTACAGCTTAACGTTTCTCAGTTGTAGCCTCTCATTGATTTTAGAGATAAATATTCAAGTTTCTAGGGTAATAATTGACGAGCTCCTCTTTATGCTCTCCTTACCAAAAAGAGGGAAACAGAAGATAGATGCCACCTCGCACTTTATCTGCCTAGTATTCTCCATGATGCACTTTCTACCCTTATTTCACCATTAAGAATACACTCCTGCTTGCACTTTCTTTTCACATTTTCTACCTTTGCTTCCTTTCCTTTGATAGATTCTTTTAACCTTGGGCCTATTAAACTCCTAGTCAGTGTATGTATCTTAATGATTACTATGTCCATTTATCTAAAGATGTGCCCCAGAATCTTTATAACATTGATACTCCTCTTGCACTTTTCACATTTTCTACCTTTGCTTCCTTTCCTTTGATAGAATCTTTTAACCTTGGGCTTATTAGAGTCCTAGTCCTTGTATGTATCTTAATGATTACTATGTCCATTTATCTAAAGATATGCCCCAGAATCTTTATAACATTATCAACTCCTCTCTACTCAACTCTCAATTTGTATGTCGTTTTTCTCTTTACCAGTTGGATGACAGGTTCATGTTTAACATCTCACTGCTTTTCTTATTAGTATTTATTATGATGTTGTAGAGGCCAGAGAAATACCTTGGAGATTTGGAAACATGGGAGAAAGCTGAAGCTGCACTTACAGAAGCACTGAATGAGTTTGGGAAGCCCTGGCAGGTACTTGTAATTGTGGTTGAATCTGCATTATGTTCATCTTTGATGCACTTAACTGCTATGCTAGTACAATGACATGAACCTCACGAATTTGAATTCACTTTAATTGATTTTTAACCATTTTTCCTAGTGTTAGCTAAATTTCTTCACGCTCTTGATTGAATTTCGCTAAATTTGAATTCTCTGCATTTGACATAGCTACTTTATGAATAAATTTTAGCCTTTTCATAGAATCTTTCCTCTCTCTCTCTCTCTACACCCCATTCCATCTTTTAAGTTTTTGCAGATTTATGCCACTACTTGTGGATCTTGCTTATAAATCAGTTTGGTCCTGATTTATTATTATTTTTTTTATCTTTTTTTGTCACTTTACATTATCATATTGTGCTCTATTTTCTTAATATGCTTTCTTAAAGCATGTCTTTTACTTGCAATTTCAAAGGGCTTTTTAAGTAAATTTCCAGCGATAACATTTTGGTAGCCGCGGGAAATGAAAGTTTGAAGACCAAAGAGTTATCTCTATGTTTGTTTCATTCTATTGTTGCTATCTCTAATAATTTTTGAAGATTCATCCAATGAGCCATGTGAAGATGTTATTTAATGGAAACAAGGGAAAAAAGTGGTCGTAATTACGTAGAAACCTTTGACTTCATTAGTGTTAGATTATGTGAAAATCTACTGGAGTGAAAAAATTGGTGAATCAGCAATCCAAATTGAACCAGTCAAAATTGACTGGTTTGGTTCGAATAAGAAAAAATTATATCTTGTTTCTACTTTCATAACGTTGACTTTTAGTTGGTTTTGTTTTATTATTCAAAATAACCATAAAAAAAGATAAAAAAATATTGATTCGAGGTTTTATATATTAGGAAAAAGAAATGACCCTAGAATTTCAATTAACCCACATTCTCTTATATTCACACTGGCGTGCTGTGGCACAGCAATAGAATCATTTACACAGACCCATTAGCTACATTGAGTCCCCGCCCTAAGACCTCACAACTCATCGTACAAATTACAAATAAATTTTGCTTCTTTTAAAAGCCTCAACTCGAAAGGGATCATAATCTTCCAATTTTGAATAGTATGTTTAAATATTTTTGTTTGTCAAATGAAATCTTGTTGAGAAACTATCTTAGCCCCTCTATGGGAATTCCATCCCTCTGAAACCAATATCCCACTCAAATTTGGTATGTGGCTCGGCCCAAATATGGGTTATGAGAGCCATCCATGGTGTTAAGAACTTGCTTAGGAAAAAGTGATACTATTATCCATTCCTCTTCTCGTTTGTAAGTATGTCCATAAACTTACAAAATTTTGTGTGAGGCTGAGCCCTAGTATGAGTACAGAGTCATCGTTCTATAATTGTTGTAGTTCACTCTCTGTATAAAATGTTTGATAGGAATGGTACACTCTGTATAAAATGTTTGATAGGAATGGTACACTCTCTGTATAAAATGTTTGATAGGAATGGTATTAAGATGGTTAGGAATATTGTTAGGAGGGTGTTAAGGGTATGTTAGTAACTAGTTAAGGAGCTTTTTTAAGAGAGGTTTTTTTAAATACTGCAGAGTGTAAAAGATTGAGCAAGCAATTATTGCGTTAGTTTAGGTTTGAATGATATCAAGGAAGGCAGGTTCCAAGTACCTCGAATTGTTCGGTTGTGATTTTTCAATATTTTCTTCTTTATCAATGTAGTTCTCTGACTCCCCTAAATAAAGTCCAACACTCCCCCAATTATTCAACCATTAGCCTTTGCCTCTCGTCTCCAATTAAATCCTGCTGACGATCGCCATTCACTTTGCTGAATGACCACCACTGCAAAGGTCAGATTTTGGTATTTCGTCTCTAGCAATAGTGTCTGTCATCAACCATTCCTTAATATTGTCAATCTCGTCTAATATTGAGGATGAATCAAAACCACTTTGGCAATATGTGACCAAGCATAAACAATTGAGTGAAGGAGGTGGAAATATTTCATGGCAATGTAATTTTTGTCATGGCATAGAAAAGTTCTTATTACAAGGGTTAGAGCTCATTTTTTGAAGATAAATGGTCAAGGAATTGGAGTCCCCTAGATATTTCCTGATATGCAAATATTGGAAGTCGTTAAATTTTCGATATCTCGGATCACAGGTTGCCACATACACTCAAAGGTAAAAAGGGCAGTAAATTTTTCTTTTGTAAAATAGGAGACTCAAGGAGTTTAAAATTTAAATATGCATTCAAAACCGACATAAAAGTAGTTTAAAGGTAATACCCGCAGAGTCAAATCAAAACGGTTTAAAAAAATACACAAGTTTTGAGAAGTAGGTTTAAATTAATAGTAAAATGACAAGAAGGAAGAAGGCTCGATCTAAAAGACACCCCTGCAGCTACACGGCTCTGCACGCTCCCGCCATCAACAATGGTCTACACTCCATTAAAGATGTAATTTCTATCGAGTACTTTATATTCCTATTGTAACGTTTGTTGGACAACAACTTTCTTATCACTGTCGTTTATGTATTAATGAAACCAATGCTGGTTATGTTCAATTTGAGTAGTTAATTTATGTAGAAGTATCATTACGACAATATATGCAGACATATTATTAAAAGAGTCTCCAGTATGACCATGTCCTACATTTTTAGAAATTAGTGTGAAACTGTGTCCGTGTTGTGTCTTGTCCATGCTTCTTAAGTATAAATCTTATGTCTATCTATTTTGACAACATTTTAGCTCTCTATGCTTATTTACCTTTTGAGGTTTGTGTCTCCTTGACCAATGGATTATCTGACATAGATCAATGAAGGAGATGGTGCATTCTATGGACCGAAGATAGATATTAGTGTATCCGATGCATTGAAAAGAAAATTTCAATGTGCAACCCTTCAGGTATTATATACTTATGTTTGTAGCATCTTGTTTGCATTTGTTACGTGGGCTTTAAACCAAACAAAAACGTTTACACGTGGGGTTATTTATTTGCAGTTGGATTTCCAGCTTCCTTCTCGCTTTGATTTGTATTACTCAGCAGAGGATGAGGCCAAAAGGGAACGACCTGTTATGATTCATAGAGCAATCTTGGGGTCCGTTGAGAGAATGTTTGCTATTTTGTTGGAGCACTACAAAGGGAAGTGGCCCTTTTGGCTTAGTCCACGTCAAGCAATTGTTTGCCCTGTATCAGAAAAATCTCAATCTTATGCACTGAAGGTAGAACTTGAAGTGTTATTGGTTTGATTTCCTTACAACGAATCTGTTTTCCTATGTCTCACTGTCACAATTCTAGTTTTCAAAATCTTCAGCCTAATATATTGTTGGATTTGCTCACTCCATATAAGTTTATTTTCATTAAATGTAAATGTAGAGAGCCTCTTGACATGAATACATGCTGTAATACAATTCATAGGAAATTGAGTACATGACTTATCTGTCTGTTACGTTTTATAGATCATGGTTAATCTTGCTGTTTTAATTTTTGTAGGTGCGTGATTTAATTCATGATGCTGGTTTTTATGTTGATGTGGATGTAACAGACCGAAAGATTCAGAAGAAGGTGAGTTCAATATATTTATCTTTAGTTATTCATGTTCATGCTTTTGTGCCTTATTGAATTAAACATTTCTTACTTCGCTGGTTCTTCAACATAGAAGTGAGTTGCCTGCCCTAATGCGTCGTGCAATTTAAATGTGTCTGAAACAAATTAATACGTCTGATTATTGTAGCATTTTATGCCGTTTACTCAATACAATGGATTAAACGGGTATCTTGGTTTCTTGCAGGTGCGAGAAGCACAGTTGGCACAATATAACTACATATTAGTCGTTGGTGAGGAGGAGGCCAACACTGAACAGGTTTCAACGCTTATAATGACTTTGTTTGTTCCGTTGCTTGTTTTTTACTTTAAAAGGCGAAAATTATCCAATTTAATGGTCCTATACACTTTTCCCATACAAATTTTCTAGATATGTGTGTGTATATATGTATGTTATATTTCCCAAAAAATGATCTTGATCGAGTCTTATCCGGTTTAGTTAAATGTTGTAGTATTGAACCCTTGTGTTGTGGCAGGTGAGTGTACGGGGGAGAGATAAGGGTGATCACTCAGTGATGAGTATCGAGAACCTGCTCGAACACTTCAAGAAAGAAGTTGCAGCCTTCCATTAGATCCTTTTGCATTTGAAAATATAGCAAGTTGGGGGCAGTCGTCGTAAGATATTACTGATAAACTCATTGTTACGAGAAAGGTCAGATGCCTTCTCACCATAATTTACAACTCAATTGTTGTTTGGCTTCCCCCTATTACCTGAATACATTGGTTTCCTTGTCTGGGATTTTGTTTCCACTTTCTCAACTGTGTTGATGTATATCTGTTTTTGGTTTAATCCATGGAGAATTCTTGAAGTAGTTGGTTGGAGGCTTTGGATGGTGCAGGGGCCTAAACTAGAAAGATTTTAATGATTTTTAGTGCAGAAGCCTACCGGTCATGGATGAAGGCGCCAAAACTAAGAAAACTTCCTGCCAGAAACTCAGATAGTTTACTTGAAATTGTTGTATCTGAAAAATATGTGTGTTTAAAAATGTCATCCAGTTTAATATTGATACAAGCTGAACTGCCATGCCGCACCAAAAATACATCAAAATTAATATTATCAAAACGTGTTCGGTGACTTTGCCTTTATGCATATGTAATATTAATAGGGTTTACATTTCTATTTGTTGATGTTTTATTTTCACCGAGCATAAAAACGCAATGAAATTTGTCTGTAAAATTGAACGGGTTGAAAGGCCATATGTTCTTATTTCGTTGCCTTTATAGTATCATTACTCGACTTTTAAAGCTTTGAATCTCGGAACTGGATGAAAAGTGAAAATTTTTAAGACAAATAAAATAAGAAATCTAGTAAATTTTTGTGCAAATTCCATCTAATATAAGTGGGTGCTATTCGAGTCTATAAACAGTAGGTTTACGATGCAATTTCAAACTTAGTATATATCATTCAAAATTCGTATGTATCATTCAAACCCTCTTCTTCCTCTACAGATTTTCAACAAACACTTGAAAAAGGAACTTGTAGGCTTTCTTGAAAAAGAAACTTGTAGGCTTTCATTATATCAAGTTATAATGAGTTTTTTTCTCTCTAGTTTTTTTTAGTAATTTCATAACTAATGTATATTATGAGTAGTTTCCTTATATGTCACAGACATGGTGAAAATGGAATCTAGGAGTTATTTATTGGATTTTAACATTGCGAACCTGATGGTCTATCTCATTGAATGACCAGTATCGTGAATTGATAACTTTTTTCCCATAAGTTTTATGTTACAACCTCATACTAAACTACAATGATGCATTGATGATGCACTTCATATTAGATATATTATTTTTAATCGTTTATCATTGATTTGTTATTGGTATATCACTTATTTATCTACATATTTTGATATGTATATCAAACATACATATGTATTTTGTCTTCCACACCCTCTTAATAAAATGCATACAAAATATACCCACACATTTACAACCAGAGTATTTTCTATACTTCGTATTCTCCAACTTTCCAACCGCAGAGAATCCTTTGTTTTTGAGACCTCGCTTGAGATCTACCAATCTGAGGTAATATAACATCCTCAACCTCTACAACATTCCAATTCAGATGGTCGACTCACATACTTCTTCGTTTAAAATAAGATTTTTACTTCATACTGAGAATGTTTTATTAATCCACCACACCTAAATGGTGTGAAAGTTATCTTATTTATAATCAAATAAATTACAATGATATGGAAACAGTAATAAATGGAAATAACAATAAATGGAAAGATACTTATGGTAATAACGCAAATATTAGATATTTGCCTTATAATAAAATATCAAATATAATATATATGGTAAACTATAATTTATTACTAAATATCCTTAACACCCCACCGCAAGTTGAGTGTCGGATTTGAACGAACGTGAAACTTGGATCTGAAAAATTCAAAGAGGTTGAGAAACACTTTTCATGAAGATGTCAACAACTTGGTTCAGAGGAGACGTAGAGAAACACTTTCTTGGCCATCGAAAATTGCAAAGGGATCGCCGTTCAGCGGTGATGCTGCCTTGGCTTCGGCGAGAATATGTCTAACCCATGAAGAGGGATTGTCGCTTAGTAACGATGCTGCCTTGGCTTTGTCGAGAATATGTCTAACCCATGAAGAGGGATTGTCGCTTAGCGATGATGCTGCCTTGGCTCTGGTGAGAATATGTCTAACCCTAAGAAGTAGAAGGGGAAACCTAGAGCAAGGGACAAAGACAATGTTGAAGCCGAAAGAGTCGCCACATTAGGCGAAAGAGCCAATTTTGGCGAGAAGGGCAGCCGGAAGAGTCGCCACATTGGGCGAAGGAACCAATTTTGGCAAGAAAGGCGGCGACAACTTGGTTGGCGAAGAGGCTAGTGCGGCACCCAGATTCCAAAGGTAAATCTCTGCATAAGGTCAATGGACTTATCGAGATTCTGTATATTTTCGAAAAGAACGCTGATGAAGATCCTAAGATTAGGGTTTCTGTGAAGGATGAAGGATGAAAGGAAAATTAGGAAGAAAATGAAAAAGGTTATGTTTGGAAAAGGTGAGGTTGTATGTACAGAGTATGGCTAAGGATAATTTGGAGGTCAAAAGGGTGGAGCCGAAGAGTAATCAATCAGCTCTGCATGTGACAGCCATGACGACTGCCCCTGTGGCATCAAAGCCAGCAGTAGTGGTGGAGAAGAACAGTAGAAGATTTTAAAAGTTATTGAAAAGAAAAGATCGAGGTTGCTAAACCAAAATAGCTCTAATACCATGAGAATGTTTTATTAATCCACCATACCTAAATGGTGTGAAAGTTATCTTATTTATGATCAAATAAATTACAATGATATGGAAACAGTAATAAATGGAAATAACAATAAATTGCCTTAGATATTTTCCTTATAATAAAATATCAAATATAATTATATGGTAAACTATAATTTATTACTAAATATCCTTAGACTTAAGTGTTCATACATTCATCTCAAACATAAATAGCATCATTAAAAAAATAAAAAAACATAGTTGAAAACAGGAAAAACTACCTCTTCTATCAAAATTTATAAAATAAAATATTGTTGACCTATTCTAACATAAATCTATAACTTAAATGCAAAAAAAAAAAAAAAAAATCACGATCAAGATTTGATTCCATGGCATTGTCAGCTGATGCCATCATTTGTACCAGAGGTCCTTGTATTTGCCTAAATAATGTTAAAAGTAGATTGAATATTTAAAAATATTCAGTGAGTGATTCCACTATTGTGGTCGAAAATACAGATGCAATATGGTTTAGGGTGAGATCTACTTTTTGTAAATATTCTTTGGACTCTACGCAAAAAAGTAGAGTTAAATGCAAAGTACTTCTCTACACATAGTTCATGCATGCATGTATAAACCTATTAGATGAGCTCGTATACATACCCTTTTAGACCTGACTCAAGCTAGTGCATGCTCATTCTGTCAGAAATCAATAGAAAGATAGAAGCGCGTATCAGAACATAGTGTACACGTTTGAACATAACATATATTGGGAAACTAACTCATGCTTGTGATATTCAACATGAATGAGATCCCACATTTTAAATCATGATACATGGTTATGATGCACGTCATACTTCCATACTTTTTATGACATGAATTCCCTATGATACATGTGCATGACATATTATTCATACTTATGATACATGGTTCGTCAAGAGTATCATAACATATATGAACTAATATACCAAAAGTACTTACATCAGAATAGATCATAAGTATATCATATCATAAGTAATAACACATAATAAGCTATAACTCTTATGTGTCAATTAAACATCATCCAATCATCCAATTCGTCCAAGCTAGCCTAAAGCCATTTCAATAGTAAACTTACTTACCTCCCTCTCACATGTGAACTAGGCCAGGCAAAATGTATAGGTTAGGTTTTGGCAGGTTTAGTTAGTGATTTGGGTCTAAAGTAGAGGTTCGTTAGGAGGTTTGGTTCCGAAGAAAATTCTCATCTGAGAAAAGAAGAGGAGGAAATGAAAAAAAGAAGACAAAGTGAAATGTATGTATGTCTATATATATATATATACTCTCTTCTTTTTTTTCAATTCGACTATAACATTATACGTCAAACGAAATAATATTTCAAAAATATGATCATTTTTATCCACTACTTGGTATTCAATTTCTGATAGACTATCGTTACTGTACTTTCTTAAACATAAAACATAACATATGTTCATACATCATGTAGTATATCACTAGTGCATGATCTATTTGATTTGGAGTATATTAATTTAATAATATTCCTAAAATTTCAAAAGTGGATAAACAACTATGAAAGCAACCATTAAAAAATAAAAACTAAAATCAATTATTAGTTTATTGCTATATCAGTCACAACTAAAGAAATATACTTATCTATATTGTTATATGATATATTAAGTATATTTGTCACATGGCTGGTTTGACCGAATGCACTCTCAAATCATTGAAAAAACACAATTATAATTAAACAAGCAACCGTCGTTTGACTAGAGGACAAAAAAGAAATTGAAATGTAGAAAAAGTGCAACAAAAAAGAAACTAAATAATCTATAATTAATGGTTAGAGCATCCGCAATGATTATGCAGAATATTTAAAGTAGATTGGTTCTAAAACATATTTGTCTCTTATTTAAGTTAATACCTTACTAAGTAAAAGGATTACAACAATCACTTACCTAACACACATTATACAAGAAGTTTCATTCATATAAGTTCATATGCTTAATATAAGAATTGGGAAGATCGAGGATGAATATGAAGAGTAAATTGATATTACAACCCTAGATTTCTATTTAGAATTGCATAATCATTTTTATGCTGTAATAAGTATTAACAATTCTTCATAAAACATAAATTTCATCGCCATGGACTTACGTGTTTGAAAATATCTTTAATACGACACGTTGAAATACTAAATGAAATAAATAAACATTAAAATTAAAAGCATTCATCCTAACCTAAGACTAACAAAATAGATGCAACTATCCTATGCATGTGCTATGGTCATGAATCGCGACACTATCGTTTGCCGTACAAGGATACCTCGCCTTTACTTGAAAAATAAGAGTAGTACTAATTTGAGTATTTTAAGAGATACTCGGTAAGCAACCCCCTATTAGGGTCATATACTAACACATACAATTTCATGAGTACTTAATTTCCTATGACAGCTATCCTAAACAGGCAATTGGATATGTACTTAATTTCGCTGCACATAGTTCACACGTACAAATATGAACCCACCAATTGGTTCGCACAAACGCACACCTCCTAAGTCCCTTTCTGGTCGAGTGAGCATTCTTTGGTAGCTGTTGATGCCAGACATCTGATAGGAATAACGACCGTCAAGTAGCATTATTATAAACATAATGATCGTTTCTCTGTCTCGTAGCTACGCATTTGTACTATCGTGAAAGAGAAGGAATATCCCCCGATGCATGAACAAACAATAATGTATGAGCTCCCAACATTTTTCCATTTTCATTATCATTATAACCCCGCTAGCGTCTTCCTTCATATCATATCATTTATCATAATGTTTCTCGTATCTTCCATGTGTGTACCAGGGTTGTATTTCATGTTAGTTCTCATTTTGCATGTCAAACATATCACATATCATCATGTTCCATATAAACTATATCATAACTTATCATGTCTTTGCACGTATCAATTCACATCACGTTCATATTATATCATATTATATATCATAAAAGTCACTCAACATATCATACCATATCATATCGCAATATATCATATCATAAATATATCAATTTATCATATATAGTGCAACATTCACATAACCATCTCATATACATATCATTTCATAGCAATTTACATATACGAGCATAAGACACATACAAAGCCACAACCACACGTCACCAATCAACACACAATTATAACCAAACAGGTCACTTACTTGGTTGGTGTAACGACCCAATTTTTTACTTAATTTACCGTCGCCACTGTATACATATCATGAATATTGAATGCAAAAATACTTCATTTAATCTTTCATAAAACGTCACCTTTATCTTAAAATACAGTCATGTAGTTACGTGTTTTGAAAACATATTTAAATAAGGCACAACAAAAAACTAAATAAAATAAATAAACGTTTAAATAAAAACAAACATTCTATTCTAGCCTAAATCTTAGAGAATAAATGCGACTATCCTATGCATGTGTCATGGTCTCGAGTTGCGATGTCGTCATCAGTCGTACAAAAATGTCCTACCTTAACCTGAAATAGAAGTAGTACGTGACTTAAGTGTTTAAAGAAATACTCAGTAAGTGACCTCACTACTGGGGTTAAATGCAACAAGCTTGTGAATGCAATAACAGGACCTATCATATCATCAGTCTATTTTCCTATGACACTATCCTAACGATGAGCTTAGTTGTGTACTATATACTCTACACTCAGCCCATACGTGCGAGTATGGACTCACCAGTTAGTTCGCACATCACTAGACCCCTTTCCTGTCGGGCGAGCATGCTCTGGTAACTCTTTATGCCGGCCAACCGTTAGAATTAGTAATCGTCACGACAGCATTATGTAAAACATAGTGATAGTTCTTCTGCCTAGAGGTGTATGCGTCTGTACCCTTGTGATGGAAATATAACTCTGCTATCATTTTTCGTACATATCATATCATTTCTCATTTTTCAGTTCACATATCATACATAATTTTAACGGGGTTATATTTCATGTCATTTATCGTGATTTCATGTCATTTGTATATATACAATTAAGGAAACATAACATAACGTTCCATGTTTTCAACATAACATTTCATCATATACATATCATACAATAACATATCGCATAACAATATATCATATCATAAACATGTCAATTTATCACATATCTCATATCATAACATATTTCATAGCATTTTCATATCAGTATCATAATCATATTATATCGTAAACACTTCATGGTCATATCTCTCCCTAACTTATCATAGTCTTAACGTTCTTATATATATCAAAGTCATATCATTACATGAACGTACCTTAGTCATATTGTTACAGGAACGTATCCTAACGCTATCGTTCTATCAATCTATCATAATCCTATCCCTTTCTACGCGTAATATAGTCGTATTCTTTTATCAATCAATCGTGACCATATCGTTTTTATCAATCTCTCATATCCATAGCACTTCGATATGTAACTTAACCTTAATGTTTCATGAATATATCTTACTCCTATCGTTACATTACGTTTAGTGCATCTTTCTCGTATCCTATCTCAAACATATCATTGAACACATCGTACTGTAAGTATTATCATACAATTCACATATTATATTATATACATATCATATCATAAGCATATCGATCCATAAACAATTTAAGCATATCAATATATATGATACGTGCAAAACTATGGGGCACGTGTCAACATCGAATATAACCATGCCGATAGTAAGGCCACTTACTTGGGTGGCCTTAGACGAAGTTCTACCTAACTCCAAATTAGCTTACTTTCGTCCCTCGAATTCATTCGCACATATGCCAAGGCGCTTCACCCTATTAAAGATGTTCATCGAATTCCTTCCATAATTCTAATTCCTAAATTTTGTTAAATATCTAACAAATTATTAAATCTTTCCATTTAAATTTAATGTTTCTTGGGATATAAATATGTCTAACAATATAATACCTAGTGACATACAATTTATTAGATACTATAATTTATTTCATAATATATTTTGTCCACAAACATTCTTGGCCAATTTTTTAATCATCGATATAAAATTACTGATTTGACATTACTGTATATGTGATTGGCTAGAATTCATATAAAATTATTGACCTCTCATTTCTAATCTAAACCTAAATAATTACAACCGTTTAGGGAAGATTTAACTATAATTATATGTGATTTTTAAAAAAATGAAATTAAGATAAAAGAAAAGGAAGATTTAATATATACCTAAACAAAATGACCAGATCTCTATTCACCTTAAACCATATTGTTTCTCTATTTCTTTTAGCATGAACTTAATATTTTTGGCTTGAGAGGATGAGAGAGGTGGGAAGAGTTTATTTATTTATTATCTTTNGACACTAGTTCGGAATTGGAATCTTGGAATTGTTAGATAGGAATATTAGTTTAGAGGGAGTTCGGTACTTAAATTCGACAAATGAGCTTAGAGACGTTTAGGGCACTAGTTCGGAATTGAAAATCATGAATAAAAGTTACCGTACTATTTTAAAATCTGTATTTAGAGTACCGAGTTAGTTGAATTCTGAATGAAACTATTAGTTTAGAGGGAGTTCGGTACTTAAATCCAACAAACGAGCTTAGAGTTAAAAATTTAGGGACGTTTAGGGCACTAATTTGGATCGAAAATCTTAGAATTTTAAAATAGAAATAAAAAATACCGAACTATTAGAAAATTTGTGTTTGGAGTACAAAATTAGCTGAATTCCGAGAGAAACTATGGGATTGAGTGATTTCGTACCTAAACCCGACTACCGAGCTTAGATTTAGAACCCGATTTCACTCGAATCCAAACTCCGTGTTTCAAACAACTAGTTGAATTTTTTTTAATAATTTATTTATTTTTTTTTTTTTTTTTTTTTGTCTTGTTATTATAGTTGGCCTAGGCCAAAACTACTACTACCCTTTATATTAGCTTTAATTCTGCATAAAATGTCCAACATTATAAATTAGAATTTTACGGTGGGAATTAACTTACGTAATTTTGAGTAAAATAATTTAAACTAGGTAAGCCTAATTATACAATAATACTTTAAACTTGACTTTAAAATTTTTAACTAGGTAAAATGTAGTCGCACTAACCTTATACGCTTCCAAAAAGTTGAAACTAGGAGGAAAGGATTGGAGCGTATTAAACCTAAGCCGGATCAGCCAAGATGTCGACCTTGAGTTGTTAGCAAGTGTATTCTCCGAGTGGCTTCGAGCCGTTCAAGTGGGATGCTAAAATGAAATGAGGGATCTCCCTTTCAGAGGAGACCTTGTCCTCGATCAACATCTAATCATTATTTAGAAGAACCTAGGTTTGGAGCAAGAACCATAAAAATAACCTAGGTTCGAGTCTAAATTAACTTACAAAAATATACATTTAATTTGGGAGTTACGTGTGACATAGGTTAAGGTTGTAAAGTCTATATAAAGTCTTCTTTTCTTTGATTAGACATCAGATTTTGGAATTAAGAATAAAAATCGTATGACATAGGTTAACGTTGTAAAGTCTATATAAAGCTTCTTTTATTTGATTAGACATCAGATTCTGGAATTAAGAATAGAATTTCTATTTTTAACTTTGTTGAGAGCTAAACTTTCTTTGCAAATTCTTGTGTTTAGAACTTGCATGTAGAGTCATTCAAAAAAACATTGAAAGAAAGAAAGCTTATTGATGTTAAATGTCTTTAATCCGTTTCTTTGTCGTTATTCGGATTGCTTCTTTAATACCCTTGTTTATGTGTTGAGTGTGCTGTCTATTCACTTTGAATTGCACTTAGCTCTATAACATAGCTTGTCTCACATCCCAATTTATTTTTTGGAGTGTGATTTGTGTGTGCTCAATTGTGAAGGTGAGTTTGTAAGGGAGTGACACATTGATTCGAGTGTTAAGTGCTAAACACGAGTGAACTACATTTACGAGTGAATACAAGTGAGGGAGCGCTTATGAGGTCCTTTTTTCTTTTACCTTTCTTTTGTAGCATGAAAAATCCAGACGACAATCCTGACATTACTGATGCACGATTGAGAGAAGCACAACAACAAACCATGGAAAGACTAATTCGAAGAATAGAAGAGTTGACTGATCGAATAGGAAGATTGGAGATTCAAAATCAAGCTCGACAGAGGATTCCACTACCTACGCTTGTTGACTCTGGCAAATCGGATGTCGACGCAAAAATTGGCCGAAGGTTTCTTCGAAGGAAAAATTAGCGGAAGTAAAAGGAGAGAGAGAGAGAGATTCGCTGGTAATGCTGAAGACTCGATATGTTTATTTTACCTCCGTTGAATGGTTTAAATAATAAATCTAATTACAAAAATAGAAAAACCAAATATACAAAAATAGAATAAGTGGACGAAGACTCCGCCACTCTGCCAAAACAATGGCCCCTAGAATCACGCTCCTCCATTCGCGTGAACTCATATGATTTTTACAAACCTAACTAAATAAGGCAGAGCTTTTATTTAACAATCTCCTCCTAAAAGCTGTACCTTATTATTTGAACTCCGATCTTTGAGCGTAGTTCTTCAAATTTCACCCGTGCCAGGGACTTGGTGAAAATGTCTCCAAGTTGTTCCTCTGTTCGGATGAAATCAATTTTGNCCGGCCTTCCTTAGTTGAAGTCGGGCCTCCATTGGCGTCCTGGTAGGATTACTGTCCACAAGCCCAGTTGTGTCCAGCAGCTTCCTCGCGTATGCACTTTGGCAGATGGAGATGCCGGAAGAGTTCTATTGCACTTCGATGCCGAGGTAGTAGCTGAGCACACCGAGATCGCTCATCTCGAAGTTTTTGGACATCTCCTTCTTGAACCTTCCGAGGACTCCCACGTCGCCTCCAGTGATTATGAGGTCGTCAACGTGACATCTCCTTCTTGAACCTTCCGAGGACTCCCACGTCGCCTCCAGTGATTATGAGGTCGTCAACGTACACTCCCACGATCAGACCTTCCGAGGACTCCCACGTCGCCTCCAGTGATTATGAGGTCGTCAACGTACACTCCCACGATCAGTCGCTTTTTGCCGTGGCCGTACGTGTACATGCCATGCTCAGAGGCACAACGTTTGAAATTTAGTGACAGTAGGGTACTGTCGAGCTTCGCGTTCCAGGCTCGTGGGGCTTGTCGAAGCCCGTAGAGTGCTTTGTGCAGGCGCAGTACCTTATTAGGGTTGTCGTTATCCAGGAAGCCAGGTGGTTGTCGAACATAGACGGTCTCCTTCAACTCTCCGTTAAGGAAAGCAGACTTTACGTCCATATGGTGAACCTCCCAAGAGTGATGTGCTGCAATTGCCAGCAAGAAACGAACGGATTCTAACCTTGCTACTGGCGCAAATACCTCTTCGAAGTCCACTCCTTGCTTCTGGACGTAGCCCTTCGCCACCAGACGAGCCTTGTGCTTCACAACTTCTCCTTTTTCGTTGCGCTTCAGTTTGAAGACCCACTTGAGCCCTATGGCTTGGTGTCCCGGTGGCATATCCTCCAGACTCCACGTCTGGTTCTCAGTGATGGATGTCATCTCTTCCTGCATTGCCTTCCGCCAGCACGGGTTCTTTTCTGCTTCGGCGAAGGTGTTTGGTTCATCTGCACTGACGGCATGTAGTTCGGCCACTTCCTCGAGCTCGCGCGCTGCTAGTCCAGGTGGTTCACCTCCTCCCACTAGGTCATCCATCCTCCGGTACCTAGCCTCCAGATCAGTATCGTGATCGGCATCCAGCGTCGAATCCGCAGTTCGTGGTGTTGCGAATTCCACTGGTTCAGGTGGTGCACCTGCTGGCGGCGGTGACGTCTCCTGATGCTGGGCTCCTCCTTCTTCAGGCTCGGTGACGAGGTACTCCACCGTGAATTGATTTGGATTACGGTCTGCCTCGATCACGTCATTCCACTGCCAGAAGGTGCTTTCGTCGAAGACGACGTCGCGAGACACGTGAGCTCGCCCCCCCACAGGATCATAGAGTCTGTACGCCTTGCTCCCGGGTTCGTAGCCGATGAAGACGACCTTCAGCCCCCTGGGATCGAGCTTGGCGAGATGGGGACGTGTTACCTTCATGTATGCGACGCAGCCGAACACGCGAAAATGATGTACTGTTGGTTTTTTGTTGTACCAGGCTTCATATGGCGTCTTCCCGTCGAGGCTTCGGGTTGGTGACCGATTGAGGAGATAGACAGCCGTCATTACTGCCTCTCCCCAGAATCTCCCAGGCATCCCGGCCGTCACCAACAATGACCTCGCTGTCCCGACAATGGTCTGATTTCGGCGCTCTACCACTCCGTTCTGTTGGGGGGAGTAGGGCGCCGTTAGGTGCCGTTGTATGCCGATCTCGTCGCAGTACTTACTGAAACTTGCCGAGGTGAATTCTCCGCCTCGGTCTGTGCGCAGCACTCGCATCTTCTTCTCACATTCGGCCTCCGCTCGCGCTTTAATGCGCTTAACCGCCTCTGCCGCCTCACTTTTCGCTTGCAGCAAAGTCAGCCACATGAAGCGGCTTTTGTCATCGACTAACAGAAGGAAGAGACTCTTACCGCCTGGGGTCGCCGGCTTGATGGGCCCGCAAATATCGCCGTGTACAAGCTCCAATGGCTCATCGGCTCGGTAGGCTGTTCGAGACGGAAAGGGTGTGCGCCTCTGTTTGCCGATGAGGCACCCGTCGCACAGCTTGTTCACGCCTTTGATTTCTGGCAAGCCGTGCACCAACTCCTTCTTCTGTAGCTTTTCTAGGGCAGGAAAGTTTAAGTGTCCGTACCTTGCGTGCCACCTCCAAGATACCTCTTCGGTCTTGGCCGAGAGGCTAACGGGTTGGTCTATCTCTAACTCCAGGATGTAAAGACGGTTTGTGGTTCGCCTTGCCTGCGTGAGCAGCCGACGTTGATTATCGCAGATTTTCAGTAGTCCGCGCTCGATGGAAATGAAGCAGCCTGTCTCATCGAGCTGACCCAGGCTCACAAGGTTAGCCTTGAGCCTCGGGATGAAGTAGACGTCGGTCAGCTTGCGATGCTCGCCTCCCTTACTGACGAACAGGATGGTGCCGCGCCCTTCGATCTCGACGACGGAGCCGTCGCCGAATTTCACCGTCCCACGGATTCCCGAGTCGAGCTCGGAGAACGCAGATCTAGCCCCGGTCATATGGTTTGTTGCCCCTGTGTTAAGGATCCATTGCTGGTGCTCGTGTTGCTCGTCCCTTTCGCCGATCTGAGCGAACACTCGCTCCTCCTCCAGTTGAATTGGCTCCCCAGTTGGTGCCAGCTTTGCTACGCCCAACTGGAGCTCTTTCTTGGGTTCAACATCGTCGTCGGAGTTGGAATCGAAATTGGGGACGCATGCGGTTACCATGAAGAGAGCTGGCTCGTCCTCCTCGGATTGAGCCACATGGGCCTGGGCCTTTTCGGCCTTCTCCTTATTCCTCAGCTTGCTCCAGCAATTTCTGCTCAGGTGTCCTCTCTTCCCACAGTTCGAGCATTGGATCGGCCTGCCATTGGTCGACTCCTTCTTTTGATTCCCATCTTTCCCGCGCGTGCGCCCGTGGGACATCCATGGCTTCTTACCGCCTTTGCGGCTGGAGGAGGACCCGTTGCTCTCGCCGGTGTTGTCGCGGAGCTTTAGGCGTGCAAGCCATTCCTCCTCCGTGAGGAGTAGACGGCTCTCCTTGTCAACAGCTGAAGTGATATTCTTCTTCCGCTGCTCGACGTTACGTAGTCTTCCGGTCACCTCTTCCACTGTTAGGTCGTTCACGTCAAGCAATGTCTCGATTGAAATCGCGACTTGCTCGAGGTGATCGGGAACGACCTGCAACATCTTCTTCACGATTTCTGTCTCGCTGATGCCACCACCGAGGGTGGTGATGCTGTTGGCGAGCCCCGTGATCCGCATTGAAAAATCATCGACGGATTCGCCGTCCTTAAAGCGAATCTCCGAGAGCTCCTTTCGCAGTTGCTCGATGTTGGATTCCCGCACTCGCTGTACACCGACCCGACGGGATTTGATTCCCTCCCAGGCCGATTGTGCGGTGCGCTTGGTGGAAAGAGAAGCCAGCATCTCTGGGGGCACAGATCGTAATATGGCGGCGAACGCCAGCCGATCCTCCCGGTACTCGATTGTTTCTCCTTCCTTTGGCTCGACAGCGTGCCATAACCCTTGCGCCTGTAGGTTAACGCGCATCAACAAGGCCCACTCGTTGTAGTTGGACCTTGTCAACATCGGGTACTGAACGACGGCGGTCGTTGTCTCTCTGATCACTCGCTCAACAACTACTCGACGCCCGTCATCACGATGTCGGCCACGGCCTCTTCGTGGTGGTGATGGAGATGCCGGCACTTGGCGGCGTGGAGGAGTGAGCGAGCCTGCTTGAGATGGGCCCCACGATGTATTTATTTTTGCGCTTTGCATTTTCTTCTACTCGAAACTAAGACCTGTGTGTTATTAGGTCGACGCTCTAACCACTTGAGCTATTCAACTTGATTGTTGATAGGTTGGCTCTTCTGTGATGGTATACTACCGATCGCTTCAACCTGGCTCTGATACCACTTGTTGACTCTGGCAAATCGGATGTCGACGCAAAAATTGGCCGAAGGTTTCTTCGAAGGAAAAATTAGCGGAAGTAAAAGGAGAGAGAGAGAGAGATTCGCTGGTAATGCTGAAGACTCGATATGTTTATTTTACCTCCGTTGAATGGTTTAAATAATAAATCTAATTACAAAAATAGAAAAACCAAATATACAAAAATAGAATAAGTGGACGAAGACTCCGCCACTCTGCCAAAACAATGGCCCCTAGAATCACGCTCCTCCATTCGCGTGAACTCATATGATTTTTACAAACCTAACTAAATAAGGCAGAGCTTTTATTTAACAACGCTCTCAACCGATACATATGAGGGCGACAATTCTGATCACCACGAGGATAATCCACATGTGGTTGGTCATGGCTTGATGCGAGGGAGAGACGATGGAAGAAGGTATCATAATTTACAACAACGAGTTCCTTATGATGATAGAATTGATCGTAACGTGAGGAGCATCAAATTAAAACTTCCCAAGTTTTATGGCAAAACTGATCCAGAGGAGTACCTTGAATGGGAGAAAACGGTGGAGTCAGTGTTCAACTGTCATAATTTTAGTGATGAAAAGAAGGTACTGTGCATTGCTCAATTCAAACAATATGCTCAAATTTGGTGGAATAAATTGATATCAAGTAGGAAAAGAAACCTTGAAGCACCAATTGATTCATGGTACGAGTTCAAAGAGTCCATGAGGAAGCGTTTTGTTCCACAATATTTTCAACGGGACATGGCGCAAAAGCTTCAAACATTGAAACAAGGACGCAAATCTGTGGAAGATTATTACAAGGAGATGGATACAACGATAGATTGACTTGATCTCGATGAGGACATGGAGGCTCTCATGGCGCGGTTTCTTAAGGTTAAACACAGAGATTGCAGACAAGACTGATTTACAGCCTTATTCTAATATTGAGGAGTTGTTGCACATTGCAATTAAGATCGAGAGGCAAATCCAACGAAGGTCTCAACGGTATTCTTCTAAAACTTTTCCCAATTCTACTTCTACATGGAAAAAGGACAGTAAGAACATTGATTATAAGCATAGAAATCAAGAGATTAATGAGAAGCCTCAAGCTAAATTTGAAAAAGGGGAGAGTTCTAGAACAGGGAAAGAAAAAGTAGAAAAGTCTAATGTTCGAAATAGAGATTTAAAGTGTTGGAGATGTCAAGGGGTAGGACACTATAGTAGAGATTGCCCAAATGCAAGAATTATGACCATCAAGGAGGGAGAAATTGTTACGGATGACAAGGCATGACGACATAAATGAGGAAACTGATGAGAGTGAGGAGTTTAGTGAAAAGGACCCTACACATATATCTTTGGTTACTCGACGAGCTCTAAACACCCACATTAAGGACGGCCTAGACCAACGGGAGAACTTATTTCAAACTCGGTGTCTTGTTCAATATGTACCTTGTAGTGTTGTCATTGATAGCGGTAGTTGCACCAATGTTGTGAGTTCCATTCTGGTCAAAAGACTTAATTTAAAGACACAACTACATCCACGACCCTACAAGCTTAAATGGTTGAATGATCATGGGGAAGTACGGGTAACTCAACAAGCTCTTGTTTTTTTTACTATTGGAAAATATGTTGATGATGTTTTATGTGATGTTGTATCCATGCATGTTGGAGATTTACCACTGGGGAGGCCTTGGAAATTTGATCGTCGGGTAATGTATCATGGGTATGCAAATCGATACTCTTTTACTCATAACGGTAGAAAAACTACTCTTATTCCATTGTCTCCAAAAGATGTATTTATTGATCATTGCAAACTTGAAAAGAAAAGGCAAGAGTCTGATGCAAAAGCAGAGACTGAAAAAGAATCAAGTGAAAAAAAGAGCTTGAGTGAAAAGTAAGAGAGTAACACTCAGCCTAGAGAAAAAAAAGAGAGAAAAGCCAAATCAGTAAGCTTGTATGTTAGATCAAGTGAGGCTAGGAATGTTTTGCTTTCTAACCAAACTATTCTTGTACTTATGTGCAAGGGGTCTTGTTACTCTACTAACATGCTTAACCCTTCTTTGCCTAGTGATTTTGTTGTGCTTTGCAAGAGTTTGAAGATTTATTTTCCGAGGAGATGCCTAGTAGTTTGCCACCACTTAGAGGGATTGAACACAAGATTGACTTCATTCTTGTCGCGCCCATTCCAAATCGACCAGCTTATAGGACTAATCCAAAGGAGGCTGAAGAGATACAAAGGCAAGTAAGTGAACTCCTTGCTAAAGGGTATGTATGTGAAAGTTTGAGTCCTTGTTCTGTTTCAGTTATTCTTGTACCTAAGGAAGATGGTTCTTGGCATATGTGTGTTGATTGTAAGGCTATAAACAAGATAATTATAAAGTATAGGCATCCAATTCCCATATTAGATGATATGCTTGATGAATTGCATGGATGTAGTCTTTTTACTAAGATTGATTTAAAATCGGGTTATCATCAAATTCGCATGCATATTGGGGATGAGTGGAAAACAGCTTTTAAAACCAAGTATGGTCTTTATGAATGGTTGGTTATGCCTTTTGGATTAACTAATGCACCTAGTACATTCATGAGACTAATGAACCATGTCTTACGAGAATACTTAGGTAAGTTTGTGGTTGTTTATTTTGATGACATCCTTGTTTACTCTAAATATTTAGATGATCATATTACCCATGTACGCAATGTTTTGACTACTCTAAGAAACGAATGTTTGTACGTAAATTTAAGGAAATGTAGCTTTTGCATGGAAAAAGTTAACTTTCTTGGGTTTGTAGTTTCATCTAATGGTGTTGAGGTTGATGAGGAGAAAGTGAAGGCTATAAAAGATTGGCCTACACCTAAAAATGTAAGTGAGGTAAGAAGTTTTCATGGTCTTGCAAGTTTCTACCATAGGTTCATTAAAAATTTTAGTACAATTGCTTCACCCTTGAATGAACTTGTTAAGAAAAATGTATCCTTTAGATGGGAAAAAGATGAAAAACATGCTTTTAATACTTTGAAAGAAAAATTGAGTTCTGCTCCCTTGCTTGCATTACTTAATTTTGAGTCTACTTTTGAAATTGAATGTGATGCTAGTGGAGTAGGGATAGGTGCTGTATTAATGCAAAATCAAACACCTTTAATGTTCTTTAGTGAGAAGTTGACTGGTGCATCTTTGAGGTATCCAACTTATGACAAAGAGCTTTATGCTTTGGTTCGTGCATTGCAAACCTGGCAACATTATCTTTGGCCTAAGGAGTTCATTATTCATACGGATCACGAAAGTTTAAAGCATTTAAGAGTACAAAATAAACTCAACAGACGATATGCTAAGTGGTTAGAATTTATTGAAACATTCCCTTATGTCATAAAATATAAACAAGGTAAGGAGAACATTGTTGCAGATGCTTTATCACGAAGGTATGTCCTCCTCAATACTTTGAATGCTAGGTTGTTGGGTTTTGAACACATAAAGGATTTGTATCAACATGACATGTTCTTTGCTCCTTTTGTTGAATCTTGTGAAAAAGGACTCATTGTGGATAATTACTTGTTATTAGATGGATTTTTGTTCCGAAAAGGCAAACTTTGCATACCATCTTGTTCCATACGTGAGCTACTTGTGAGGGAAGCTCGTGGAGGTGGTTTAATGGCACACCATGGAGTTTCTAAAACTTATGATATGCTCTCTGAACTTTTTTTTTTTGGCATAAAATGAGACATGATATTCATAAAGTTTGTACTCGTTGCATAACATGTAAACAAGCTAAGTCTAGGCTTCAACCACATGGTTTATACTCCCCATTACCGGTTCCTAATGGTCCTTGGATTGTTTTAGGTTTACCTAGGACTAGGAAAGGTTATGATAGCATCTTTGTTGTGGTTGATCGATTTAGTAAAATGGCTCATTTTATTCCTTGTCACAAAACTGATGATGCAAAACATATTGCTGACTTGTTCTTTAGGGAAGTTGTACGATTGCATAGCATTCCTCAAAGCATCGTTAGTGATCGTGATGTAAAATTTTTAAGCCACTTTTGGCGTGTTCTATGGGGTAAGTTAGGAACTAAGCTAGTATATTCAACTACTTGTCATCCTCAAACGGATGGACAAACTGAAGTTGTTAATAGAACCATGACTGCTATGCTTAGGGCTATTATTGATAAGAATCTTAAGACTTGGGAGGATTGTTTTCCATTTATAGAATTTGCATATAACACTACTAAATGCACACCTTTTGAAATTGTTTATGGCTTTAATCCTTTAACACCCATTGACTTGTTACCTATACCGTCAAAAGAGTTTGTGAATTTTGATGCAAATGCCAAGGTTGAGTTTGTTCATAAACTGCACAAGCAAGTAAAAGAACAAATTGAGAAACAAAATTCCAAGGTTGCCACCCGAATTAACAAAGGACGTAAGATTGTCATTTTCAAGCCAGGAGATTGGGTTTGGGTGCATTTCCGAAAAGAAAGATTTCCTACTCAAAGAAAATCTAAGCTTTTACCACGAGGAGATGGACCTTTTCAAGTTCTTGAGCGTATCAATGACAATGCTTATAAAATTGATTTACCAGGTAAGTACGGTGTTAGTGCGACTTTTAATGTTGTTGATTTGAGTCCTTTTGATGTAGGTGATGACTTGGATTCGAGGACGAATCCTTCTCAAGAGGGGGAGAATGATATGAACCACGACCAAGGAATTTCCATACCTCAAGGTCCAATTACAAGGACGAGAGTCAAGAACCTACAACAAACCTTATACAGTTATATTCAAGCTATAGTGATCTCATCAAAAGAAATTCTAAAAAACGTTGGAGACCTCCCTTATATGTTGTGCAAAGTTGAGGTTCAAGAAAGAGATGAATTAAATGCAACTTACCCACTGAATTTATGAAACTAGTTCAAGGATAACTAATAAGCACATTTTATTCATTGTATTATTTAATTATAGTTTAACTCTTTGTTTGTCATATTTAAGCTAGTTTTAAATATAAGAGTTAAGGTTATATTGTAACCCACATACCACTGTTAACCAGTCATTTTAATATGGAGGTTATTGGTATTTCTCATTTACTAGCTTGTTTAATTTGGAAGTAGTATGACCTAGGTTAAGGTTGTAAAGTCTATATAAAGGGTTCTTTTTTTTATTAGACATCAGATTTTGGAATTAAGAATAGAATTTCTATTTTTAGCTTTGTTGAGAGCTAAACTTTCTTTGCACATTCTTGTGTTTAAAACTTGGAGGTAGAGTGAGTGGTATTGATCAAACCTCTTATAAAAGTTGACATCTCGCTATTTAAAGGAGGTCATTCTATCACTCTACGTTACATGCCCTTGGAGATAAAATATGGGTCTTAAGTTCATAATTCCAGTTCTAGAGGCTTCATTATAAAAGTTGGGTGCACAAGGTAGACATACGAAATTCTACTAATTTGTATTAGCAACACGCTCAATCGTACGAACCTCCTATTTAGCAACTCTTATAACTATTCCTTTTGCTCCATCAACTTAGCTAAGACCAACCTAAATATAAAGCTTTCAAGATTGGAGTTGTCTCTAACTCGACCTCAATCCCAAAACCAATTTCCTTCACTGAAGATAATCTTGATGGCTTGTCACAAGAGACATCATCAAACTTTCTTACCATGGGCAGTGAAACGTTTCAATAATACAAATAAAATAGTAAATATAAATAGTACGAAATAAGATACGAAACACATAGGTATATATATATATAGTTAATCACTATTATAATCGAAGTCAAAATTACCCTCAGAATTCATAATAATTTCATAAGAGATAGTTCCTTTTTGAAATAATGCATCTCTAAAAAAAACTCTTTTTTTGTAAACTATGTCAAATAAATTTAGTTAGCTAACTTAGAAAAAGAAAAAAAAGAAAATGGATGGCATTCAAATTAATCCATCTAAAAAAAAAATATAATGTAGATATTTTTTAAGTTAGTCAACTACAAAAAAGAAGGGAAAAAAAGACATGATTGACCGTATATATTAAAAGTACTAACTTTACTTTAGCCCGACAGCCTTTTCTTAAAAGCTAAATATGTATTCAATTTTTAAAAATGGTCAATTTAAACTTTTGGGATAAAAGAATGGGTCATATATTTCTTAATAAAACCCCTTAAATATTATAATCTAAAATTTGAAAAACAAAATAAATTAATTAATAACTACGATCAAATGAACAAACATTTATTCAAAGCCCTCAAACAACTCTTTGTCCTGTTTTTTTTTTTTTTTTTTTAACAGACATTTGAAGTTCTAATGTTGTGTAGAAGAGTCACCATAAAGCTCAGTAAAAAAAAAATTATATATCTAATTAACCACAGTAAAAAGATTGTTTTTCTTTTTTACTTTATGAAAAGGTTATTCTCTTGTAACGAAGCACAAAAATAATCCTGAAGCAAGAAACCTTTTTCTGAGTAATAAAAAATTTTCTGGTCACCTGAAATATTATCATTTTACAAAGTTATTTGATTCTTTAAATTATTTCCATTTCATTCTTTAAAATAAATTTAAAAAAAGAAAAAACAGATAAAAGTGAACATGTAAAATATATTTTAGATTACCTAAAATTTAAAATTAAATCTCTATTTTTTTTTTTAATTTTGATTCTACGATATCTGTCATTATTACATGACGTAAAAAAATATAATGTGACATTAATTTAATCAGCAAGTAACAACGATACTAAAAAAAAAGAGGGTAAGCCAGCTAGCTTACTTTTCTTATGTTACATCGTGTCTAAGAATTTATTCTTATTCCATTTAATTTATCCCTTTAACATTTTAGTAACTATATGAATAGTAATAAGAATTAAAAGTCAAAATTAAAAATTCTAAGTCATTTGCTTTAAAATTTAATTAAATTTAAAACAACTAAATATCAAATTCTAATGGTTAGATTAGAAAATTAAAAGTATTGTTTAGGGGCATTCAAAATATAATGAGAGGGAGAGAAGACTAATTAAAAAAAAAAAAAAAAAAAAAAAAAAAAAAAAAAAAAAAAAAAAAAAAAAAAAAAAAAAAANAAAAAAAAAAAAAAAAAAAAAAAAAAAAAAAAAAAAAAAAAAAAAAAAAAAAAAAAAGAGGCAATTTAAATATTTTAGTAATTAGTCAACCAGTCAAAAGTAATTTTTGACCATGTGCTAAATTCTTTCCTATGCTTTGAATGGTCACAGTAGAATTATTTATCATTTTCTAAAATCAATTAATTATTAGTTCATTCATTATTAATATGGATAATAATTAAGTAAATATTTTGAATAGAAGAGATAACTAATTGTTAATAAAAAAAACTTATATAATTTTATTAGAATCATTTATTTGAAAATATTTATACTTATTATTAATGAAATAATGATTATGAAATTATTTAAAATGAAATATAAGATCCGTAATAAAGGAGAGTTTGGGGAGAAAAGAAAAGAGAAAAAGAGGAAAGGTTTGAAGAGTGGGAATTAGGACAAACATTTATTCAAAACCCATTCACCAAATTTTGTCGTTTTAGAGATATAAAGTTTGAATCAACCGTGGAAATAAAGAAAGGAAGAACATGAGGGGGCCCCACCCCACCCCCACAAACTCTACAATCTTTGAACTTGCTATGTAATTTAATCACAAATTACCTCCTTAATCCCTCAAAAATGAATCCCTCAAAAATGAATCCCTCAAAAATGAATCCCTCAAAAATGAATCCCACAAAACTCCCATTGCACATACATTATCAATTTTTGTACAACTAATTGGTTCTGGGTTTGGTGTGTTATGTTTATACACATCTCTAATCATACAATTAATATCTAATCTACGTTAATTAGCACCCACAAAATCAATGAATTAATCAATTAATCCCGGGATTTTATGCGGATCTTCGGCTTGTAGTGAATGGCACGGAGATGGTGAAGTGAGTAGGACGATCGTGGCGGTGGAGAAGGAAATGGGTTTCCCTTCTTCAACCCAAATGGAGAAATCCCGCCTTTCTTTTTGGTCTCTTCAATCGTCTCCAGCTTCGGCTTCCATCGCCGGGCTCGGACCAGCTGGGTGTATTCCTTGGCCAACTGGGGGGTGGTGCAGATTTTTCCTTGCGGCAACGGCGGTGAAGGCAGGGGTTTCGGATTCCCCTGTTCGAGTAACTGAGAGATGAACTCGTCGGAGACTCGGATTCGGAGGCAGCCGGAGGGGGTTCGTTGGAGGTCGAAAGGGTGGAGGCAGGCGGCGGCATTGGTGTGGAAACGGTTTGGTTTGTTGGGAGGAGAGAAGAAAGAGGCGATTGAGACGAAAGAGAGAACAGAGTGGAAGAAGGGCTTGGGGAGGAGGAAGTACTTATGGCCGAGTTGGAGAAAGTCGTGTTCGGAGAGATGAGGGATTTTCTGGCCGATGTAAAAGGCGTCGGATCGGCAAACTAAGTGCTTAGGGAACTCAAGCAGAATCTCAGAGACAGAGATGGGTCGGTGGTAGACTCTCACAACGCCGTGGGAAAGAATGAGCTTGATGTTAGCAGAGGGATCGGGGATGTCAGTAGTAGTAGTAGCCTTGGCCAAATGGAAACAAGACCATGAAACCATATTCTGAACACTCAGCGCCTTCATCCCCATATCTCATGTGAAGAATGTGGTAATTGCAATAATGGGGGAAATGGGGGAGGGGGAGGAGATTATATGGGGGGAAGAATGAGAGGGAGGGAGAAGAAAGAGGCGTGAGACCCGGGTAAACCCTTTTGGTTTAGTTTCTCTCTCCTTTGAATGTTGTATGGAGAAAGTAACAGTAGTTGGGATTTGTTGTTTAGGGCGTTTTAAAAAAAGAAGGAAGAAGTTTGACTGGATTTGTTAAGGTGTGTGTGTATATGGGTATATGGTATGATCTGTCGTACACCAAATGCGGCCGCATCCATCGACCATTTTTGAATCTTACGTAGCGCGCACTTTTTCTTTTCCTTTCTCTTCTCTTCTCTTCTGATCTTATCTGACCACCATCCCCCGAAAACAGGGTGACGTTTTGTTTTTTTTTTTTTTTGTACATTAAATAAAAGAAGCTTACTGTTTCTCAGGATACATTTCATGTAGTATAGGCAAAGCAAAGCAAGAGGGGGGTGATACGCGCCCACCCACCCACGAACCCTCACGTGGGGGGACACATTTGAAGGCGCCAATGGTCTTAGTACATGTCAAAAATGGCGTCTTATTCAACAAAAGGTGGAGAGAGAGAGAGAGAGAGAGAGAGGGATTTGATTGGTGGGAGGGGAGAGGAGGGGAAGGCATTGTATGTAGGGCTTTGAACAACAACTGTAGACCAAGACTGACACCCTCATTCCGGGTTGGCATCCACTCTCCTTCCAACCTTTCTTCTTTTGCTCCATATATTTCTTCCTCTTATTTCATGGACCCCAATTTTTTTACCTCTATATTTCAATTGTAGTGTGCCAAATTGCTTATTCGGGTATAATCGATTTACACCCTTTGCCCTATAAACCACACTTCAAGTTTCCAGAGTCTTACCCAAACTAATTTGATTGTGATTATAGTAGTTGACAAATTACTTCGACTAAAATTATTGATCGACTCTACTTGACCATGATCGTGGCTTAACTCTTCACAAGCACTATAGTGCAAACTTGTGAAGTTGATTCTTTTAATTAGACTAGTTTCATATTTCTAATTCACCCTTGGTGCGAATATGTAAATATGTACTCTATTCACAATATCATACCTCATTTTAAGAAATCTAAAAAAAAGGGAATAGTACCAAATCTACCTAAAAAATTTCTAAATTGAGAAAGTAACATGAGTAGTCAAAAGTTACGCCATTATTTCAATCACAAATAGGTTTCTACAAAAGTTCTACACAACTCAACACTCTTTTCCTCACTCGCAAATAAGATAATAGAAGTGACGAAATTTAATTCGAATTAGTATGCTAAAACTTAAAATATTTCCAACTAGGACTAAAATTATAAGCTTTTGTAAAATACTTGAGCCTATACATTCGAGTACCTTTCATACATGATAAGTTGTTGTTTTTTTTTTTTTTTTTATAATATTTTTCCAAGACTAATGAAATAATAAGTGCTGCTAAATACAGCAATTCTTAAACGACTAAAGAGGTTTATCCGTCATTTTTTATTTTGTGTATGGATATAGAAAGGATAATGCAATTGTAAATTATTACTTGAGTCATCGGATTAGAGCCAAATATGTTTTTCAATGTCTGATTCAAGCTATGTGAACCCACAACATCATATTACACCAAACTAACGAGTTTATCTTACTTAAAGCCGAGTTGCTGCTGGAGAAGGGCGCGGATCATCTTGAGTTGGGTTGGGTATATGGGTGGGCATGCAGGTCGCATGCTTACATAAATGGGGTGGTTGCGTATCTTGGCCTGAACCTGCGCGTAGGCAACGCACACATGAACTAGGCTAAGAGCTTCTACAATGAGGCACACCCTAGTGATTCTAACGGTACCTTGCACAAATGGAGAATCAAAGAGACAAAGCAATATTTACCTTGAAAATCACAATCGAAGAAGAGATGTTAGAGCACATTTGGAATGACAAGACACCGAAAGAAGTATGAGACACGTTCGTGATGTTGTTCTCAAAGAAGAACGTTATGAGGTTACAACTTTTGGAGAATGCATTGTTGACAATTGCTCAATACTTCCATAAGATCAAGTTGATCTACCGGGAGATTACTGAACTAGACCCGAAGTTCGTCATTGGAGAAGCTCAAATGAAGAGGATCATTATTGACATATTGTGACCAGAATATAGAAGCTTCATTATTGCTATATAAGGATAGCCCACTCAACTATCACTTGTAGAGTTTGAAAATTTGTTGTTAGCCAGTTAAAAAGTCATGGCTAAACAAATGGGAGGCATCACGTTAAAAGGGTGAAGAAGAAGTGCTCTACAAAAGTGAAAGTGGGAGCAACAATAAGCAGTCTACCAAACGTGGTTACAAAAATGGTGATAAAGAAAGAAGTCACCAAAGAACTGCACAACCAGGGAGAACTTAGAAGAACGACAACAAGAGTTCTCAAGGGAAGAGATTTAAAGGTATTTGCTGTAACTGTGGGAAGAAGAGCCACATGGTTTGTTGGTCCAGAGGAGAGCATGTTGAAAGCAATGTGGCATCACCATGCAATGTGACATCCTCCAACATGGAGATGGAGGAGGAATGGATGCAGAGGCAATATGTGTCATAGAAGAAGACAAGCTAGCGCTAATGGCAATGATGGAAGAATACATTGATTATGAAAATGACTAGATCATTGATTAAGGATGCTCAAACCACATGATTGACTATTGAAGTGGTGCATTGGAAGAGGGGTGGCCCTCAGAGAACGAAGTATTACTAAGCTTGGACAACATTGAGGAAGTTCTTCCATAAAAGACGATGGAGCAACTGTACACATTTGCTTAAGTACTGATGTGCCTGGAGATCCGAGTGACACTAATGTTGGTGAACAAGAAGTGACTCAATCAAGTAAATTCGGTGAAAAGGAAATGATACCTCAACAACTTAGATAGTAAGAAAGAATCCTAAAGACAAATCCAAAGTATACCAATACAGTTATTATAGAAGATGAAGTTAAAGAGTAAGAGACGTATAAAGAAGCATCACACAATACGATTTGGTAGCAGACAATAGAGGAAGAAGTTATAGCATTTGAGAAAGATCAAATTGAAAACTAGTGCAAAAGTAGGAGATATCAAATCCATCTTTTGCAAGTGGATTTACAAAATAAAGTGTGCCCCAGGTGGATCAATCAAGAGATACAAGGCTCGGACTGTAGCCCCAGGGTTTCTCTCAACAATATGGACTAGACTCTGATGAAACGTTTAGTCCAGTGGTGAAGATCACTATCGTACAGGTTTCTCCAACACTTGTAATAAATAAAGATTGGAAATTATGGCAGATGGATGTGAAAAATGCTTTCTTGCATGGAGAGTTGAATCGAGAGATCTACATTAACCAACCAAATGGAGTTGGATTTGAAAATGGAGATCTACATGCAAGGTTCAAAAAAGCCTTATTTGGATGCCACTCGACAAATCTTGTGATAAGTCAAAGGTATAATCAATTAGGATCTTTTGTACAAAACCAGAAAAGACTACAAGTTAGCTAGATATCATGATGTTGACTATGTAGGATATCACGATACTCAAAGATCAATCATCGGACATGTGTTCAAGCTCGGTTTGAGAATAATTTTTTGGTATAGAAAAAGGCAACCAATAGTATCCTTGTCAACTATAGACGTAGAGTACAGAGTAGTGGCTGGAGCAGCTCAAGAAAGTACATGACTGAAACTCTTAACGGAGGATTTGCACTAGAAAATTGACTATCCAATACCATTTGATTGCGACAACCAATTTGCAATTCGATTAGCAGAAAATCCGATGTTTCATGCTAAAATAAAGCATGTGGAGGTGCATTATCATTTCATTGGAGAAAAAGTTGTGAAGGAAGAAATCGTGATGCAGCAGATCAAGACAGATGACAAAGTGACAAACTTGTTACAAAAGGGTTGAATACTGCCCAACATGAGTGTGTTGTAATCTCTTCTCGATTGTTGTTAATAAAGAGTGCTTGTAATCTCTTTTCGATTAGTGTCGGTAAAGAGTGCAAGTGTTTATCCCACTAATTATGTTTAATATAGGATCCCAGGGGATCCTAGGTGCCCTCCAAAGTCTCTAAGTACCCAATAATGAATGTGGTCACAAGCAGCACCAATCACCAACAGTAGACAAATGCACTTGAGAGCTTTTGGGGTTTGATGATTGTAGCACCACGTTGTTGAACCGTGGTAATAAACTCTCAATTCAACCATGTATCATCAGCAACAAGCTCATAGATAGATTTCCATTCAACATTTTAAGCCCGTTTGACCCAGAGAAGGGTCTTAAACAGCTCTCCCCAATTTCCCGATCGTGGAAATGGATGACAACCACCTCGAAAAACGAAACTTCAAAAAGTAAAAATAAAAATAAAAATTCATAATTCATAATATATAATCCTGTAAATGGATTATTGGCCCGTATTGAATATCCAAAAATTAAAAGAAAAAAAAAGGTAAGAAAACGCATAAGTGGATCATGGCCCACAAACATAGAGAAGTGGCTTCACCGATCCGCAAGCTTCACAGTGCACATTTAAGACGATCGGTGGTAGTTTCGGCGCCGGACGGTTTCGACCACAATCAAATCTCGAGAGAGATAGAGAGATGGGAGCTGGGTGGGGACGGTGGTCCAAATTAGCCGCCGTTGTGGCGGTGGTGGCGATTCTAAGAGAATTAGGGAAGCTATACGGATGGGAAATTGACAGAGAAGCAGCTCTCAAGGTTTTCGGCCAATGGTCAGATCGCTTGGGGGTATGGGCCATGCCTGCGTATGTCGGCGTCCATACCTTCACACTTGCACTCTGTTTGCCTTATGCCGTCTTCTTCGAAGCCACTGCTTCTTTGCTCTTCGGCTTCTTCCCTGCCGTCATTTGCGTGTTCTCTGCCAAGGTGCTTGGGGCTTCCCTCTCCTTCTGGATCGGCAGGTTTGATCTCTAATTTCTTGCCATATGATTTTGCTTTATTAGATTCTGAGTTTAAGGCTTATGATATATCGTAATATGAAATCGTCTGCTCGTTGTATGGAATTAGGTTGGAATTTTCTAGCTATAGTTTAAGATGTGTTTGTTGATTGGACAGTTTTCTTTTGTTCGCATCTTGGGATCTTTTATCTGTTCTATATTTTAATTGTAAGTGGATGCCACGAAATGGATTCCTTTTCGCTGATGCTTTAGTTTGAAGATGATGTTCAAGACGTCCTTAGTCTGTGTAGATAAGTGAAATGATACACGTTTTGCTGGTTGTACATAAGAATCGTTAGCATTGTGTTCAAAAGAATCTTTGCTTGGCATCTAAAGGGATGGGATAGCCACAAAGAAGCTGAATTAGAGCTACCGCATTATGTTAGGGAAGTACTGATGTAGGTTAAATTGATTAAATGACTCCACCCATCTTTTAGCTGGAAAGGTGCCATGAAAGTAGAGGTAATCTAGTCATCTGATGGTCTTTTACAAAAAAGCGCTCAAACTTGTGGACTAAGTATAGTTATGATGTTCTACAATTTGTTGCTAGTCGGCAACCGATCATGGAGTTTTAGATTTCCAAATACCTTTTGTCTAAGCAGATACCAAGGATTTGTTTCATTTGAAAAAGTTGTAGAAACAGGGATCCAATGATTTTTAAAAAAACAGCACACTCCCTCCATTGATGAGCTTTTTGAGGTCAACATACTTGAATGGATGCCAGAGAGTAGTGGATTCTTTACCTGCAAATTGGTGTTCGTACACAATCCACCTTTAGCAGAAAACAAAGGGTTGTTGTATGACTCTTCATTTCTTTAGCTATCATCAATGATTGCAATCAACCATTTAGAATTGATTAATATATGCATTTCAAAGTTAGTTTGACCAATAAATTGCTTGTTTTTCTAATATACTTTATTTCTGTCATCTTTTTGATTGGGATGTGGTGATCTGACTGGCTTTATTTGATTGTTTATATAAAATGTTTGAAGAGTCACTTGATTGGTTCTTTTGAATTTCCGTTCTCTATCCCTCTTCTCAATCTCAAGCCAAGGTCATCTTCTGTTCAGGTTACTTTTTAAGAATTCAAGTTCAGCTATGGAGTGGGCCCAGAGGAACAAATACTTCCATCTTCTTTCTAGAGGAGTAGAGCAAGATGGATGGAAATTTGTCCTTCTTGCCCGCTTTTCACCGATCCCCTCGTACGTTATAAATTATGCTCTTGCTGCAACCAAAGTTGGGTTCTTTCTAGACTTTCTGCTACCTACTGTAATCGGATGCATGCCGATGATACTTCAGAACACGTCGATTGGCAGTCTCGCCGGTGCTGCAGTTGCTTCAGCGTCTGGCTCCCAGAAATCTCAGATATGGTCATACATTTTTCCTGTACTTGGTATTGGGTCGAGCATTCTTATTTCCTTGAGGATTAAAAAGTACTCTAGTGGACTCAAAATGGCCGAAAGTTCCTCTAGTGTTGAAAGGAGTGACAGTGTTGAGCCATCCAAAGCCAAGGAGTTTAAGAAAACTCAATAGTTTTTAGTAACAGATGAGTTATTTACAAACTCTTAGATGATATATTTTCATTCATGATATTCATACCCTGGAGATCAGTGTCTACGACGTTTTTCCCCTTAAGAAGTTAGTAGATTTATGGCCTATTTTAGTCTTACACTTTACTGTAATTGATCTCGATTGTTTTATACATTCCATCATATATACTTGATATCTATTTATCATACTATACTATGAAATTATATCTTTTACCTTGTATGAAGTTTGTCATAAATACTTCAGTAATCACATGTACCTTAATAAACTTACGTATATGTGAGATTTTGTATCACTTGTGATTCTATTTTTTTTAGTCTTTGAATCGACCATCAAGGTACCTACCTCTATGATGAGATGTAACACGAATTTTTAACTTGGTTGTAATTATGAACAACTCATAAATGATCTACTTGTCTATAATGATTATATCAATGTATATAATTTTAGGTGTATAACATAGTGATATGTAGGTACATCATGTCAAAGACATGTGACACTCCCTCCACTTAAAATTGGCACTATATCGTTGTTGATTTGAACATGAATTGTGCTAATTGAACCGCTAAAATGTAAATTTGAATCACAACAACTATGAAAAATGTGCACGACTTATGAGCTATCCACTCACAGAGACTCTTACTATATGCACGACAAATAACAATTGCACACTGATTAAGTGTTATCATACCAGCGAAGACATAGAAAGGCACAATGGTGTGTGTTATCTCCACACTAGACCTTGGCACATACAAATTGTCGAATTTAAGTTGGACTCACCAGACAAACGACGACAACTAATTTCGACATACCCTTGCCTCAACAAGGGGGAGAGTGCTCCAACTCTCTCTTTAGTCATTCTTGCCCTAACATATATTTTCTTGGAGAAACATAACGGTGCAACCCCTGAAGATGAAACTCACAAGTCTACCACAAAATTTAATCATCATATCACCAACCCAATTAGTGGCAAAAATTGAAAAGCATTTATTTATTTTTATTTTTATGTCTTCTTTACATTTGTAAATAGTTGCAGTTTTAGTATGCTTCCATTGTGAATTATTACATCGTTTTACTATGCTTATTCATACTCATGGATGTAATGCATGATTAATGATAAACAAATGGTTTACCATTGTAGCATACTGATATGATAAGCTTTGAAGTGTTAGATCCAGAAAAGAAGATTGGAGTAAGTGTTAGATCCAGAAAAGAAGATTGGAGTAAGTGTTAGATCCATGTGGGTGTTTGTCTGAGAACAGCATAATCAAATTTTAGAATCTAACTATACTGAACCTTACAAATCTATTGAAAAATTAACATAAGTTCAAATTCTTACCTCATGATCTTTCTCGTTTCTTGATAATTTGAATGACTCAAGTGTCCCGACCAAATTTTCCCAGCCTGTTGAGCAAGTTTTGTGAAGGGGCTATAGCTGAAAAACGCTTCCTCGTGGCTGAATCGAAGCACACCCAACTATTATTTTTTCTCCAAACCCTCATCTCACTAGTCTCTATTTTTTTTTTTCTTTTTTCTTCTTTATTTTTCTTCCTCACTCATAAAATATAAATAAAATATATTTTTGAAAAGTTTAGATACATTATTGAAATAAAATATAAAATTAAGAGGAAATCAACTTTAGTGCGAAAATCTAGAGTCGAATCAAATCACAAAGCGAGTTTAATGATAGTCTAAAACGGTAAGAAGTTACTTTTTAGCGAATTTATTTCTATATAGCTAATGAAATGGAATAAAAACAATTGTTGGAACGTTGGTAGGAAAACTCTTCAATTTCGGTGAAGGAACTGAGTTGATTACATAGAAAAAGTTATGAAAAGTCAAAAGAAAATAGAAAAAATTGATCGACGACATTTAATACATATACATTATCTTAATATGAGATATTATCATATTAAATCATTTCATCATCATACATCTTACATTATCTTATTATCATGCATCATACATCTTACATCATCTTATTATCATGCATCCTCATCATCATGTCGACATCATGTATATCATCATATAACATCATCACGTCATCACATTATCATATAATAACATTATCACATCATCATATAACATAAAACATAAATGACACGTGCAAGGGCCACTATGCACATATCATCATACATAAGACAAGTCTTCCGACCGAGTCGATAATAAGACCACTTACTTGGTTGGTCTTAGCTAAAGTTTTATTTGGCTCCAAATTTGCTTGCTTTCGTCTTTCGAATTCATTCTCACTTGTGTCGAGGCTTCTTATTTTGAATATAACCATAATTGCTGAATAAAAAATCGAATTCCATTTTATCATTGTTTCTATATTGTATTTGATAGTAAAACTTAAATTAAAAAATACGTCAATATTATTTTATATTGCTTGAATTATACCATCTAAATATTAGTCGTTATAATATTATTTTCTTACAAACAATTGAGAAGCAGTAACACTTCTAAGATTTTTCCTTTTCTTCCTATCTGTCTTTTTTTTTTTTTTTTTCCTTATGTTGGAAGGTATTTTGGGTCAATTTTAATGGATTTTTTTTCTTTCCTAAAATGGAAGATTTCTCAAAACAAGTAAATCATTCTTAGTTTACTTTTTTTTCTCCTAAAAATGGTTATGTATCACGACTCCACAAATATATAAATGGTTATTGTATTTAATTTCTAACTAAAACAAAATTGAGATTAAAGAAAAGAAGATCTAATTACCCAGTGTGTGACAAACTCTTGAATCAACATCTCTCCATGTAAATTTTCACCAGTCATTTTTATTTTATGTTTATTTTTGTAGGAAGGAATTACTTGTTAGTTGGGTTGAGGTATGTTAGAGAGGTTGTGACGAGGTGAAAAAATGGGTTATCACCTTTTTTTATTTATTATTCTTTTTTACCATTGTTACCATGAGCGTAAGCGCTAAGAAGATGTGTGTCAGGTGCCCATTTGGACGCACATTGGCAGTAGAGGGAGGCACGTGCCATGTTGGTAGAGGGAGACTCCAGCCAGCTGACTTGACACAAATTGACCGCTTTGCTTCAATTGTTTTCCACGCACAAGATATTGTGATATGTGATTTAGGTGATTAATGGACGTTATTTCCCGTTGAGTTTGGATGATATTTTAACTGTTTTAAGTGATTGATAGGAATATCTCCTTAATAAGTATGCATGAATATACTATGTTAGGGTTAGGGCACGAAGAGTTAGAGTAGCTACATAACAACCCTATTTTTTTCTTTTAAAATAAAGTCGTTACCATATGCATGATATCCTTACCATGTGCATAAAATTATTCAAAATATTTTAGTCAGACTTAAACGTTCACAAAATTTATTTGAAATAAAAAATAATGCCAATGAAATGTCGAGATTAAAAAAAGGAAAACAACCACTCCGATCAAGAATTCAAAAGAAATGCATACATCATGATCTAACCCAAGGGCTACAACTTAAATGATTTATCTTTACCTAGAAAATGATAGAAAATATGGCTTGAGTATTTAAATACTCAGTAAATAGTCTTACTATTCGGGTTGAGAAATGCAATCATGGTGGGACCTATCATATCGTAAGCTGCTCTTTGGGCTTTACTTTTTAGTCCATAGAGGATTAGATGTGTAATACTTCTACGTACGATCCACATACGCGCACATGGATCTACCAGGACGGGCTCGTATGCATACCCCCTTGGGCATGACTACGAGCTATTGTACGCTCACGCTACCAGAAGTTATGGAGGGAAAGAAGCACGTATCATATCATGGTGTACGCGTTCATACTAATCATACCAGAGAAGTATCCCAATGCTCGTGACATACAACATGCATAAGGTTCCATAGTTTCAAATCATGATATATACTTATGATGCAAATCTTATTTTCATTCTTTTCATGACATAATGTTTGAATGGGACATGCATACGCATACGTGATATATCTGTCATGGTTAACACACGTGGCTTATAAATTTCTCATAAACAAAATGTGAACATACTATCATAATAGATATGTCATGTCATAAAGGAAGTACGTGGATCATATGACATTCATATCATAAAATAATAATCACATCATACATAACACCCCATAGAGCCCTTTCCAGCCATTTTTTATCCGTCCAGAGTGATTTTTTACTCAGATTGGCTCAACTCTAGCTCGACTTAGGTCATTATAGCTACTATTTAGCTAATCTAAAATATTTTGAGCCAAAATTTGAACTAATCGATGTCGTTAGGTAAATTAATTCATTTAATATTATATTAACCCGATGTCATGGGACTCCATAGGTAGAATTGGATTGCAAGGAACAAATTCAAGTTAGCATTAAGAAACTCCCCGGTCATAGAGGGTGTTGCCCTGAGGTATTGTCGATTTGTGTATTTTGGGTCTTTTAATTTCATTTTAAATTGTATCCCAAACTCATTCTCCATATGTAATAAACTTGAACAACACCGACTTGTATTGATTTTTTATTTGATCTACTTGTGATATTGTTTGATTTTAAATTACACATAATTTTAATATATTTTATTTTGTTTGCTTTTGCCTTGTCTTTTTAGTCACGACTAAGATTCAAAACCTCAAAAATTGAGTTGTGCATATTGGCATCAAAACAATCGGGTTTTAGGTCTTGTAGGCTTATCTTGATAGAAAGTTGTATACCTCTGTGGCCAGCTCGACGATATGCCCTACTGCAACCAAGTACGTAATCTATACAAGTAAAGTAGTATATGAAATGTTACAAGTCTTGCATGAACTCGGTTTCTCGAATACACCCTTAATTAAATTAAAAGAATAAAACTCATAAAAATAAGTTTAAAGACAAACTCTAGTAAGCTTCAAACTTGTTGAAAAGAAAAAAGGAATGTTGATCGAAATCTAACTGTGATCGTATGGTTATCTTCTCAAACTGCATGGCATTCTACTTTCCTTTTTATTTTTAAGAAGATTCTTTTATTTATTTCTTAAAGCTTTAGATGTTACAATCTCACTGCGCTAAAATTCGAGGTAGTGTCTCCTAAGATATTGGTCATTCACTATTGTGGCTATGTAAGCTGACTAAATCAAAACAACAATAAAACTTGTTCACCTCGAGCTAATATACGTCATCTGGTAGATCCATCGTATCAGAAATAGATGAACCACCTCTAGACCTAGTGGGTTTGTGATAGATATGAGAATTGCTCATAACTTTGAGACATTCCCAAAGGCTTAGATAGTTGTAGAAATAGGCTTCAACTTCCTAGAGCCTAGAGAAAAGCTTATGGAAACCTACAAAGAATTGAACATGATGAAGGCCTACAAGTAGGCTGCTTACTAAGTATTTTTACAATCACCCCATTCCTCATTTCTTTTCCAAGCGTTCGCTGACTGCTGGTTAAGGTCGGAGAGCACTTAGGATTTTTGCAGTTTTAGAGGGTGTCGTCCTGATGCGTTGTCGGTTTGTGTATTTTTTTGTCTTTTAATTTTGTTTTAAATTATATTCCAAACTCATTCTCCATCTATAATAAACTTGAGTAACACCTACTTATATTTGAGTTATAGTGTTTATATATGGTGATGAGGCCGAAAGGGGTAATGAGATAACAGACTAGCCTTAGCGCCTTAGGAAGATAAAAAGCTGACGTCGTAGAGAGCAAGTCGTCTCACCCATAAATTTAGGTATGAGATACCTTAAGACCCCATACTGGATCATGAGGTATCTTTGACCCAGCTTCCCATGACCCTTACTCTGGAGGCCAAGCATTTCTCCCTGTAGATCACGTAGTAGACCGACCCATAAATTTAGGTACGAGATACATTAAGGCCTCGTACTTGATCATAAGGTATCTTGACTCGGCCTCCCATGACCATAACTCTGGAAGCCAAGCATGTCTCAATGTAGATCACGTTGTAGACCCAGATAGAATTGTTCACTTAGGCAATGGGGACCATCAAAGAAATTAAGCACCCCACAAGATAACCATTACCTCTAGGGAGTTTCTGATATATTGGCATATCGAGATATAAGATTCACCAACCTTGAGAGACGAGTTATGAAGATCATGGCTGCAAGGTTGACCATTACCCCTAGGGAGTTTTGGATATGTTGACATATCGAGATATAAGACTCACCAACCTTAAGAGACGAGCTATGAAGATCATGACTGCAAGGTTGATTAGATGACCGTGCTCCAAAGTGTCCTCAAGATTGGATAAGCATGCGCTCTAAAGTGTCCTCAAGATTGGATAAGCATGCTAAGTGTCACAATCCAAACTGTGGTTGTGCCCCAAAGTACGTCATCAAGGACGATGACTAGTTTAAGTGAGGAGAGTGTCACAACCTAACTATGAAGATGGTAGGTTGTAACCCTCATGTTGCGACAAGACAATTGGCGACCCTCAAGTGGCGCTCATCCGGCCACGTGAGGGCCTAGACGAGTGTTATGATGCGACCAAGAATTATGATGCATCATCTAACACACCACACAAAATGAGCATTGAAGACAAATCGAGGCATAAACAACATAGTGATATCGAATAGACAAGAGTTGCAAAGATAGGCTTGTTGAAGAGTCGGGTAGGGTCCCGGGCCTTAACCTCGGAAGTCAAAATTTTGGAAGAAATTTGGGTATGTTGTTCTAGAGTTAAATCTATCCATATGAAATATAAATGCTCGCCAAAATTGGTGTCAATCAAACACCGGAGGGACGCTCCATGACACCGTATGACCGTTCGCTAAAATCACGTCTATGCGTGGAGTATTGAACATGGCTCAAAACATACTATAGGGGGTACTTGGTGTCAGCTCTCCACCACCCCTAGGAAGTGAGATACCCTGTGGCACATGCGTGTGTCACAGCGAGGGCGAGCATGCCAATACGAGTGTTTTGAGCAACTTCCTTTGAAATAGGTTTTTCAAGGATAGTACCACGCGGCAATGGTATGCCAATATTGCGCCCCAACCCACGTGTTGAGGGTTGATATATGCACTTGATATATCACGAGACTTGGGATGGCGTCAAGACATATGGGCCATGTAAATAATTTGAATGATGAATTGGTCTTTTTGAAACTATATATAACTATTAAAAATAAAAAAAAAAAAAAAAAAAAGTGGATTTCTTAATATGACCGTATTGGTGTAGAAAATAAATAAATAAATAATAATAATAATAATAAATAAAAAGTTGTTTAGTTTTTAATCTAATTAATTGAATTTTTGTGTCCTTTCAAAAACAGATGTGACATTTATAACGTTGAAGTTTGAAAGAATGCAATTCATTAATTATAAAGCATTCTTTTTAGTTTTAATTATAATGTAAAATGAACTATTAATAAGGATGAAATAGATATATATTGAAAAAGAAGAGTAATTAAAATGGGTATGCAAGGATTCTTGGCATAGTGAGATTCTTGTAGCTTTCAAACAATCTAACTAAAATCAAATTTAATTAGTTTCATTTTTATCCAAACCATGAAAAATCTGTATAGCCTTCCTTCAAACAATAACTTTAGGTGATTATTGTTTCTGAGTTGGGTCCTGGTTTTTCAATATCAATCAGCCCACACTAAACAAACCCATTTGAGTCATTGGGTATAATCCATTTTCTCATTGTTGGGTCACCATCACTTGGCTTTTGTAACCATTTGTAGTGTCATCACATCACCATATGAATTATATGCCATTGGAAATGGCATGGAAGAGTTGACGTTTCTTGAACTGTCATGACATCGCCTCTTTCTTTTCAAGTGCTTAATGCCTAACTATTTTCTGGTTTGGTTCAATACTTCCATGATTTCTTTTGAGTGCTTTATTTTGTATAAGATATATCTTTTTTAGTTTATAGAGATACAAGAGCTAGTTTCCAAGAGTTTACTATTTTTAAAATTTACTAATTTTATTGGTTTGTGAGACCTATAAAAGTGATTAACTTTGTTTTGTTTTCCTATACAATTTATTTCATACCTACCTTTTGACTTAGTTGGTGCTAATTCACAACCACATGGCAAGGTTTGATTACGAGAGAAAGAAACTGCACAAAGAATATTAGTGTTTGGTAGAGACTTGAATCCTTGTCGCACTAGAAGGAATGAAGATTACATGTAAAGCATAAGCTAAAATACCCAAAGCTTATGAATTATTTATTCCAAGCCATTCATGAAATAAACAAATTTGGGACTCTATGAAGAAGAATTTCCAAGGTTCTCCCGAGTAAAAAAAGCACAACTTCAAGCTCCTAGAAAAGAGTTTGAGGTCCTACAGATGAAAGAGGGTAAGAATGTTGATGCATATTTCGTTCAAACACTCATCATCAGAAATAAGATGACAATTCATGGTGAAACAAGAGGTGATCATTGAAAAAATATTGAGATTAATGACCTCAAGTTTTAACTATGTTGTATGTTTGATTGAAGAGTCTATTAACTTAAAAACTTTAAATATCAATGAGTTGCAAAGCAGTTTACTAATACATGAACAAAGGTTGAATGGACGTGGCAATGAAGAACACGCATTAAAGGTGACATATGATAATAGAATAGGTGGAAGAGGAGGTGATCGAGCTCGTGAAGTTTTTCGAGGAAGAGAAAGAGAAAGAGAAAGAGAAAGGGTAGACAACCATTCAACAAAGCTACAATTGAGTGTTATAAGTGTTATCAGTTAGGACACTTAGGTATGAGTGTACTCTGTGAGAAAACAAAGTGAATTATGTTGAGGTTGAGGAGAAAAAAGAAAGGTTGTTGATGGCATATGTGGAGCCTAATCATTCAAGGGAAGAAGATGTTTGGTTCCTTGACTCAGGGTGTAGCAATCATATGTGTGCAAACAATGAATGGTTCTTAGATCTTGATGAGGAATTCCGATTATCTGTGAAATTTGGAAGTAATTTTAAAATGGTTGTGTTGGGGAGGATAACGTTAGGTTGCAAATTGCTAGAATCGCTCAAATAATCATTGATGTTTCCTACCTACCTAAATTAAAAGTAACCTATTAAGTATTATACAATTATGAGGAAGAAGTGTATCTATTTTGATACAACATGGAGAATGCATAATTTATCATCTAAAAAGGGCTTAAATGTAAACTCTTGCAAAAAAAAAAATCATGTCAAAAGCCCCACTTGCTTCCAAATAATTCTAGAGGATGACACTCACATTTGGCACTACATATATGGATGGTTTACAGAGTTTTGAGAACATGAACAACCTAAGGAAAGGGTGGGAGGGTTACCTCAATAGAAGGAATCATCCAAATTCTGCACTAATGGGGTGGTGGGAAAGCAACATAAGGATGCATTTGGAAAGAGAAGTGTATGGAGAGCAACATAAAGGCTGCAGTTAATACATGCAAACATCTATCGACCCATCAAATCTCTTTCCAATAGTAAAAAAAACTAATAATGATTATGCAATAGATATAGATGACTAAAGAAGCACTACTAGCAAACAACCTGTAGTTATTTTGTTCAGTAGTGAAGCAAAGTTTGTAATAGCAGCCTCTTGTGCTTGTTAAGGGGTATGGATGAGGAGAGTACTGGAAAAACTTGGTCATTGTTAAGACAAATGTGTCACTATGTCATGTCATGACAGTTTTACCATCAAGCTATTCAAGAATCCAATCATGCATGAAAGTAGCAAAACATATTGTATAAGGTTCATTTTTCTAGTGATTTTACTAGAGATGGAGACATTGAGCTAAAGTATTGTATTTAACAAGAAGAAACTGTAGATCTGCACAATCGAACCTGCATGAGTCAATAGATGCATATCGTATAGGGGAGAAATAGTAGAAATTGTTAGACTAGACCATTTCATGTAGGTCTCCATTGTTAGATTAGAGCATTTGTTATGACCATTGAACGTTAGTGGGTTGCTGAGTTTTTGTGTTTAAAGTTTAGCAGTTAGCTGAACATGTATACCACAAATACTAATATATAATCCATGAGGATGGTTGGAATAATTAAAGAAAAATCATGGATATTAAAAAAATAAAAAGTAAAAAGGAGAGAATATCGTACTATTAAATGTTTGTTGCTCTGTCTCGAAATTTCAATTTATCAAAATATGAATGAAATGATCTAGATAAGATATAAAAATAAAAACAATAAAATATATTAATAAATAAACATTTTACTTTTTTTATACAAATTAAATACCTATTATTTATATTATATTGTTTGCTAAATTTTAAGCTCCATAGATTTTTGTGAACCTTTTTAATACTTTTGATTTTTTTTCATGTTAATAATTGCAATATAGTATACCTAACTATGACTCATCCATTCCCATGCGGTCGCACTCCATTATCCGACAAAATTCAAATTATTATTCTTTAATTTATTCAATCATATTCCACGCCCGCTTTTCTTAATTAATTACCCTTAATCTTATATTTATCACAATTTCATATCCCATTATTACAAGTAATACCACCCTTATGTCAATTTCATTACCCAAATTTTTTAATAATTTTCAAATTATGTCACCATATTCAAACTATACAACAAAAGTATTATTATTAATTAAAAGAAAAGAACCTAGAATTTTCATTCGACAACAAAAACTTAGATTTGTTGGTAGAAATAGGATCGAAATTACATATTTACCGTAAGTTTTTGCATATAAAAATGAAGCTACTTAGTAGAATAAAAATAAAGAGAAGAAACAGATGAAAGATACAAGTTAAAGAATGTAGGGTATGTCATGAATGGACGCTACGGTGGTGTACCCTTCCCTATAGACTATATGATATGGAGGGTGGGATTAGTGCTGTATGTGTCACCCACCACCAAAATCATTGAGACCTTCCTCCACTTCAACGGAACAATTAATGGAATGTAATTAGAAGTTCTCTTTATGGAACTCGAACTTAGTGGATGTTTTGCGAGAGAAATCGGAAGCCAATTGGCTGAGCTCCTTGGTGAGTGCGGGCGCCCCACAATAGAACACCCCAACGCGCGTGTCCGGATGGTGAAGAGTGATCTTTTTGTACACTTGACGCCAATTAGGCTTCGCAAAATGCGACTTCACTCGAGTCCCAGACACCACATCCACCCCACTCTTAGCGTGCTGCAACGACTGAAGCATTGCTATCAGCGCGGATCGAGCATCCCCTTCTTCGTACACGCTCGTGCAGTAGTTGTGCAGCTCGATCACGCCCCTCTCATCCATTTCCGCTACCTCGTTCATTATCCCTTTGAACCATTCGAATGACCCTTGCTCTCGCGTCACCCAATAGAAGTATGCCTTTCGGGTTCGGAAGCCTTTCCCATGCTTGCTTCCCCCTCGGCTGCTATGCCCCCCCTGCCCATTCTCCATCGCGTTGGCTTCGGCTTCTTTCTCCTCCATGTTGTCGATTATGTCCTTCACTATACTCACCATCGGCGTCGCCCCGATTCCTAGCCCCACTAGCAAAACAACATCGTATTTCTTGTAGTCTTGTGCTGGTGCCCCATATGGACCGTCGATCAATATTTTTGGGAACCTACACATCCAATTATTAACTTATAAGTTAAATTAAAAGAATACCCTTCACGTGATTCTATCATACCATCTTTGAAAATGATTCAATGTTCTTTTCAAACGTGTGTTTTGGACGAATTATATGGTACCAATAACTCAACCACCATATGATGTGATGGATTGTAACCCAATAACATAAAAAACAAATGGGATCATTACACTAACTTTGGGTTAAATATCTTACTTGGGATTCTGAGCTCCCCCTTGCATGAACTCAGCTCTGAGAAGTCCACTCTTTCCAGCTTGAGGAGGCTGACAAACCTCTGAGAAAACAGTCTTGAGCTGCCTTGTCCAATCACCCAGTGTCCGAATATGAACACTCAAATAGTCATCTTCTGGAGCAGAGGTAATTGAAAATGGATGCCTGTGATCCAAACATTCAAAACCCATTAAAATTATATACTTTTCCCTATTAGCTTTGAAGAACGTAGATAGATATAATATTAAACTTACCACTCGAATTGGGATACGTCTCGGCAGTTCACAAACATGTACTGCCCACTCTTGTATTTGAACCCATGTGGCTTTGACATGTGCAGTGCCAGAACGTTTCCAGGATAAACAGCCACCTTCATTAATCAACCCCAAAAATGAGCTTCCCTTTACTTAAATCTTAAACTACACACCACAATATAGGCTGCACCAGCATTTATTGATCTAATTACTTACCTTAAGGATCTTCACTGGCTTGATCCCCGATCTGAATGCTCTTATCAACCTTTCACACCCGTAAAGGGTGACTGGAACCGCCAAATACATCCACGTCTGTAAATTTAACGAACAGAGTTTAAAGTTTAGACTATGATATTGTCTACTTTGACGTGGGCATAAGCTCCCAATGTGGGACTACCTCCCAACAATCTTCAACATACACTTGATGATTTATTCAAATACGTATCAAACACTTACGGTTTGCTTGTACCATTCCTTGGTGAGGTAGAGGAAGATGCCGTGGACGACGAGGAGGGCGTAGACGATGACGAAGAGGTGGTGGGAGTACCAAAAGGCGTTGAAACCAGTGAGCTTTTTGAGGGATTCAGGTAGATTGAGCTTGTTTCTTCTAAACCATGGAGTGGCCAATGTGAAAGCAATGGCCATTAGTATTACCATTATAATCCCGGTAATTCCCTCCACTCCCTTCAAAAACCACCAATAGTTATCCGGCTGCTCCTTTCCAAAAAAGGGCTTCATTGGCTTGTATTGTTCATCCGTTGCGTCGAGAAGCCGGGGGAAATCGCACGTTAAATGGGCGAGTGCGTGCAACCCCACTCCCACTGAAATTCCCACCGCAATAACCTGAAGGGAAAATCAAGCAACCCCACATTAAGGAATCTGAATTACTGTAGCTAAAAATGTGTTTGAGAAATTGTTTTTACCTTGTGGAAATTGAGATTGTCGTCGAAGGGGACGATGACGCCTAATTTTGTTTTGTTGCGAAGCCAAGTGATGGTGTTGCGGCAAACAGGGAGCAATATGAGCGCCATGTTGAACTTGAGAGTTTCGGCTCCTCCTTTGGCAATACAAACGCAGTAACCCATGATCTTGAACACGGCACGGTGGCGGTATTGGATGAATTTGTAAGCGAAGAGACCGGCGCAGATGCCGAGCCAGAGCATGATCACCCAAATCCTCTGCCAATTGTCCTCCACGAAGTACTGGAATTTGTCATAAGTCCTTATGATTGGGTTGCTTTCGTTTGTGGGCTTCAGCTTTTGGCTCAGTAACTGACTTAGAACTCGGCTGTCGCTCACCCTCACCGATTGATTCGGAGCTTGTAATAACAGAGTTTCCAAATTGTGAATCTACAACAGAGACAGATAAAGAGTATCAGAAAACAGAGTTGAGGTTTCAAGATTCTTGTTCTTTCTTTAATTTCACTCACCATGATGTACCCTGCATTTCCAGGGTCCAATTCTTCCATGATCAAGGCTGCGTACTCTTTTGCTTGTTTTTGAATTGTGGACAGTTTGTTCGTAGAAGCACTCATGCTAATAATCTATAAACAGGGTAGATTTAAACAGGGTTTAATGAATGGGAAAATTTATATATTTATGGAAATTTGGGTAAGGTCATTGGGTACCTCTTCGACTTCTTCTTCTGTGATTCTTCCATCTGCGTCCGAATCCACCCTGCAGTTTCAAATTCAATTCATGATTTTAGTCTTGGTTCGATCTGGAAAAGAAGATTAAGTAAAAAGTGTTTGGGAGGTTGGTTACATGTCAAAGAATGTTTGAAGCCTGGAATCGAAGCTGTCATCGGAGATCTGATCCCAGAACTCTTTGAGCTGAGATTTGTTGATAGTATCATCGGTAATGTTGTGCCTCCGGGCAAGTGCACGGAAAAGCTCACCGGCGAATTCTTTCGAATCTTTGTTCATTCCTACAAAGAACATAAAATAAAATCAGAAACAGAGTAATTCTGCAGGTCTGTTTTGGAAATGGGTAACAGAATAAAATGATTGACTCACCAATACACTCTCCGAACAAGGAGGAGGGGAGGAGTCCATTGGTGGAGGCGGTGAGTTCATCGAACTTCTTCTCAACCGGAGCCCAACTGGGGGAGGTTCTGCCACCGCCAGTCTTGGCAGCAATGAACTTGAGCCCCTTGAGAGCGTGGGTGGCTGCAGACTTGGTCCTGTCCAACCGGCGAGTGGAGGTCCGGCGGTTAAGGGAGGTGAAGCGTTTGAGCTCCTGAGAGACCTGTTTAAAACGGGAAGACGTGGAGCGAAGAACAGAGGCCCGGAAGGAGGAAGATTGCTTCTCGAGAGTTCTTTTGGCAAGGAGGGAAAGTTCAGGGTCATCGAGAGTGTTGGGATCGTGGTCGTCGCCGGCAGTGTGAACGCTATGGACGGCGACAGAATCATCACGTATATCAAGGGTAATTTCAACATAGGTGTCATCGGCATCGGCAGCCTTGGGGGAGGAAGAAGAAGAAGAAGAGAGGTCAAATTTGGCATTCTTCTTAGGCTTAGCGGTGGAAGAAATTGGGCCGCTGAAGGCTCTCCGGTCACCCCTTCTGACGCTGCCGACGCTCTCCACATCGGAATTGTTCTCAGAATAAGGTTCGTGAGGTCTCATCTTGGTGTCGAACACAGAAATTGGGAATGTGGGATTTGAAGAAGAGATGCAGATGAGATGGATAAGAAATGGAGATTGATATATATATATATATATATACATACACACACACACACACACACACACACAAGTGGGAATGGAGGAGGAAGAAGAAGGAGATTGACCAGTCAGGGTAAGACTTGAGAATCGCAGCTGGAAAGTGCTCGGAAACTGTATGGAACCCGACCGTCTTATTTTTATTTTGGATATTCACATTTCTCCCCTTTATTATTAGAATATAGTATGGGCACCTTTATTATATATTTTATATGATCTAATCTCAATATTCTCCGGAAGTCTCAATTTTTTAGTTATTTATTTCTCTATAAATAAAATTTTAACCAAATTAATTTATGTGTTTGTGACACATGGAGATAATTAGATCCATTAATTATTTATTCTTTCTGGGGCAAATTACCCATTTGCCCTTCCATTTTTTATTTAGTTTTTGTAATTAAATTAGATTTGTATAATGTATATTTATTTTGTTCAAATATATGTAAATAGGAAGTTCAAAACTGAGGTGGCAATTAATTGTAATCGTTTAATGTGGCAAATTGAATGAGTCGTCTAACATTCCACTTTAACCCTTTTCGTCTTGTTTTGAGAAAAAGCACAAAACCTAATATACTCATTTACTCTCCGCGTTTATAAATGTCAACCTACCTACGTTAATATAGGGTAAAATGACCCTCAGAGTTAAATTAATTAAATAATAAAAAAATATATTTAAAAAGTAAAAATAAAAAGGATTTTTTTTTTTTTTTTTTTTTTTAATTTTGAAAAGAAGAGAGAAAATATAAGTTTATTGGTATTAAGAATGTGTAGGCGTAAGAATTAGAAGCAAAAATGGAAGGCATGCAGAGAGAGTGGGAAAATGAGAACCCGTCAAACCCTATTTCTTTTTCTTCGTCTCCTTCTTCCCCAAGGATGATTAAATGATGTTTGACTCCAAATTTCAAATTCATTCTTCCTACTTACATTCAATGTTCTTTATAACTTTTTTTTATTACACCAATACAACTTTATATCAATGAACTCAAAAGTCTGATGAATTATGTATGAGCGTTATAGAGTATATAGTGCGAACAAAATCTCGCATTTCATTAAGAAAGAGAAAGATCTATGCATATACAAGTATGATGTCTTTTAGGTGAAGATAAGTATATGAAGTCGTGACACCTGATATGGTTGTATGTTCTTAGAGTTTAACTATTCAGAGATCATCTTTTTCATAAAGTTATTTTTCGAGTTTTGTCTCTTTTGAGCTCATTTTTTTCATAAAGTTCATCCTTGAGGTTTAGCTCTTCTTAACTCATCTTTCTCATAAAGTTTGTTCTCGGAGTTTAGCTCTTATGAGCTCATCTAAGTTAGATTGTTCTACTAGTCTCATTCATCATCATCATAGACCTATGTCTCATGCAATCTGTAGTTCTTATTATACCGTTATGCACACAATTCTCAGATTCTTTAGTATGGCTTAGTAGGTCTCACTCTAGTAGGTCTCATAATGTAAACATCATAAAGGAGGAAGCCTCAATGTAGCCAACTTTCATCTATCTGTGTGGTTCCTTATTCTCATTCAAACGAGATCACGATTAGGAAGTAGTTGGAGACTCCCTAATTACACCCACAAGGCACTCATTAAGATCTCATAAAGTTCTCATATCTTTCATACTTCTTCGGGCTCAACCCTAATTCTACCCACTCTCAAAGTACTACTGTGAACCCTTATCGCTTGTTGCAAGTTTATTAAAAGAAAATTAATTGGAAAAATCCTTCATGGTCCCCACAGAGTATATATAAAATATAGCCAGTTTCAATGACGGTTATGTCAAGTTCACTATTAGAAATATTCACTTGTAAATGTTTTCATAACTAAAAAGTTCGCAAAATTTATCTCAAATGAAAAGGAGACTTCAATGAGATAATGAAATTGAAAAACAAGAATTTGAAAGAAATGCATACGTTCTAACCTAACTTAAGAGCTACAATTTAAATGCAAGATACACTTATTTTGACTTCATTTCCATAACTTCCATAGTAACACTATCATCCATACTTGAGTGTCTTAACTTTACTTGGAAAAAAATAGAAAACAAAACTTGAGTATTCAAAGAGCAACCTCACTATTTTATTCCAAATATGTAATCACATACCATCATGGTTTATGGTGGAACCTATCTTTTTGTAAAATGTTTTTGGACTCTTTCCAGTATGAACAAAGTTGGATGTGTAGTATTTCTTTACACACGATCTACGCACGTGCACATAAACCCACAAGTCGGGCTCGTATATGTACCTCCTAGTAGGGACTAGTGCATAAATTCATGCATATAATATCATGATGTATGTGTTAGGTTAAATGGCACAATGACCTAAGGGTCACGACCTCATGTATTTATAGATGTATATAATGAAGATTACATTCTAAATCATAGATTTAGTAACAAACCATAAAATCATAGATTTGGTAACAAACTAGTAAATCACTAGATTATCTTACTATATACAGATATGATCTATTCTACGTTTAACACCCCCCCTCAATCTGGACGATGTACTACTAAGTTCAGATTGCGCCTAAAATTGCTAAAAGAAGGAGCTGGCAATGACTTTGTCATGATATCGACAAGCTGATCCTTGGAAAAAATGAGTCGAACATCAAGCTGACGAGTCGATACTCGTTCATGAACGAAGTGATAATCAACCTCAACATGCTTTGTCCGTCGATGAAAGATTGGATTGGCGGACAGGTAGGTGGCACCAATGTTGTCACACCACAGGCTAGGCGCTCAAGCTTGCGAGATCCCGAGCTCACGCAAGAGAACTTGGATCCAAATTAATTCGGCGGTGGCATCAGCAACCGCCTTATATTCAGCCTCCGTACTAGAACGAGAAACTGTCGATTGTTTCCTCGAACTCCAAGAGATAAGATTGCCACCAAAGAAGATCACATAGCCTCCAGTGCTTCGACGATCATCAGGATTCCCGGCCCAATCAGCATCCGAAAAGGCACTCAACAAATCAGTGCTGGACTTTGTAAGACACAAACCCATATCAATAGTGTCATGTAGATAACGAAGAATTCGTTTGACTGCCGCCCAATGTTTAGATGTCGGGGAGGACATGAACTGACACACTCTATTGACATAGAATGATATATCAGAACGTGTCAGAGACAAATATTGGAGAGCACCAACGACACTCCGATAGCAAGTAGTATCCTCAAGCGAAAGCTTTTCACCACCATCCAATAACAACTTCTCACTAGGAAGCATAGGTGTGGGCACATCTTTGGAGGTGAGCATATTGGTTCTGGACAATAAATCTTGAATGTATTTATGTTGTGTCAGAATAAGTCTATTGGAAGTATGGCGGACCTCAATCCCAAGAAAATAACTCAAAATGCCAAGATCCTTGACGGCAAAATCATCCTGAAGCTGTGTAAGAAGTTTCTCAGTAGGCGTAGAAGATGAGCTGATAATAATAATGTCATCAACATTGATGAGAATATACATCTGAATGCCCGTCTTGTTAAAAATGAAAAGAGAAACATTAGCCTTTGAAGGTGTAAAATCCAGCTGTAATAGTTTGGAGCTAAGGCGAGAAAACCAGGCACGCGGAGCTTGTTTAAGGCCATAAAGCGACTTATCCAGCTTGCAGAGATAACCAAGGTGTTGAGAATCCACAAATCCAGGGGGCTGCTTCATATAAACATCTTCATTAAGTAAGCCATGAAGAAAAGCATTTTGAATATCAATTTGCCGAATAGCCCAACCACGAGAAATAGCAAGAGATAATATAAGAGGCGAATGTTAGTGGGCTTAAGAACTAGACTAAAGGTATCATCATAATCAACGCCATACTGCTGTTTAAAACCTTTAGTAACCAGGCGTGCTTTGTAGCGATCAATAGAGCCATCTGGCTTTTGCTTGAGTTTGAAAACCCATTTACAATCAATAACGTTAAGGCCAGCACAAGGAGGAACTAAGTGTCATGTCTTATTTTTTTGAAGTGCCTGAAATTCATCATTCATTGCCTGACGCCAGAGGGGATGCTCCATAGCAGTAATATGTGAAGTAGGTTCAGAGGCAGAAGACCGAACTACAAAATATGTTATTGTTCCATTTGTATGCACCTTGGGTTTCTTGATATTGTGCTTCAATCGAGTACCATACGGATGAGTAGTAGGTGCAGGATTCACATTTGAGGGGACAGTCGTATCAACCGTTGCGAGGGGAGCAACCGATGCTACAGCAGTTGGTTGACTAGCAGCCGAGGACTCGACTGGGCATTGCGCAATATCATCTGCTGGCGGAGGAGCCGAGGCCTCAATCATTGGCGGATCAACCAATGCCGATTCGCATGGCAGCAACGCGGAGGATTGCTGTGGCAATTCCGAAACTAATGTAGACACCAAATTTTCTGCATCTAAAGAGTTAGTAGGCACAGACATATGCATGTGATCATTCTCTAAATTAGTACTGCTATTACCCAAATGCAAGGTGCACAAATCAGGGGCATTATGCGTCGACTGCATGATTGAGGAAGAATTAGGTGGGGCTCTCTTGAATGGAAAAATATTTTCATCAAATATGACGTCTCTAGACATATAGAATCGACCAAAATCGGTGTCAAGACATTTATACCCTTTATGTAAAGAACTGTAGCCTAGAAAGACACATTCCTTTGATCGAAAAGAGAGCTTTTGTTTGTTATAAGGACGAAGATGAGGCCAACAAGCACACCCAAATTTTTTTAATAAGGAGTAATTTGGTGGGGTATGAAAAAGATGCTCTAAGGGGCATTTTTTATCGATGACACGAGTAGGAAGACGATTGATGAGATATGTGGCTGTAAGAAACGTGTCGTCCCAAAATTTAATAGGTACATGAGCATGAGCTAGAAGGGCTAGACCAGTTTCAACAATATGACGGTGCTTGCGTTCAGCAAACCCATTTTGTTGATTTGTGTGAGGGCACGAAACACGATGAGCAATTCCAAGGGAACGAAAAAATGTGTTATGCATTTTCTGATATTCCCCACCCCAATCAGATTGGACCCACTTGATTTTAGTATCTAGGAGGCGCTCAACATGAGCTTGGAATTGCAAAAATATACGAGGAGCTTCTGTACGATCATGCATCAAATAGATCCATGAAAATTTACTGAAATCATCAATGAAGCTAATATAATATTTAAAACCCCCAACAAATGGAGGTGTAGGGCCCCAAACATCCGAAAAAATAAGTTCCAAAGGTGACGAAGACCTATGGGAAGAACTAGTATATGGTAACTGATGACTTTTTGTTGACTGACACGCATTACAAACTGACAAAGATGACTCACTAGCACACGAAATATTATTGAGACGCAAAATTGATTTTACTACTTGAGATGAAGGATGTCCAAGACGTGCATGCCATTGGGCGTGAGTAGTAGATCTGCTGACCAAGGCATGCTTGAGATCATCGACATCGGATGACTTAATAGGATAAAGACCAGATTCACACCTCCCATTTAGGAGACTTTTCCTCGACCGTCGATCCTTTATAGAAAAATGGCAAGGATGGAATTCAAAAAATACATCATTATCACTAGAAAATTTATGAACGGAAAGAAGTTGTATGGAAATTTCAGGCACATGCAAAATATTACGCAATGCAAGAGGACGAGTAGCAGTATTAATTAGAGAATGACCAGTATGCAAAACACGCAAACCTGCTTCATTGCCGACTTGAACTTGTTCACCTCCATGATAGCGTTCACCCACAGCGAGACGATCCAAGTCACTGGTGACATGATCCGTAGCGCCTGTGTCACTGTACCAATTTGGGTCAATCTTGTAAGAGGAAGTAGCCGCCAGTGCCGTAGGAGGAGTAGAAGAGGGTTCATCTTGATAGGACTCATCCATCCTATGCCAGCAGCGGATAGCAGTATGCCCCACTTTGCCTCAGATCTGGCAGGAAGGATGAGCAGAAGGGCCACGGCGATACCAGCAGGACGAGAGGGTGCATAACCTTGAGAACGACCACGACCACGATCCCTACGCCCATGATTCTTCTACTGACCACCACGACTAGCATAATTGGCAGAAGATCCAAGATTTAACTGAAGTTCAGCACGACCAGTATAATTGGCAGAAGATCCCGGATTTAACTGAAGTTCAGCCTAGTGTTGTAGTTGGCGAGCTTCATACGTCATTAGATGTGCAAACACATCATCAAGAGTGAGGGCTTCACTCTTGGTAGTCATTGAGGTGACGAAGGGATCATAGTCAGGGCCAAGACCAGCAAGAAGATACACGATCACATCATCATCCTGCAAGGCAGAGCCGGCGGCGGCCAACTCGGTGGCCAGCCCTTTAATCTTGCGAAAATAATTTGCAGCAGATTGATCTCGTTTCTTGGACGTGACGAGCTCAACACGAATCTGTGTAGTGCGAGCACGAGTTGATGACGAAAACATTCGTTGCAGGGTATCCCACGCCTCCTTGGACGTAGTAGCGGCAACCACATCGTGAAGAATCTCCTTAGACATGAAGGAGAGAAGGCCACTAAGGACCTGTTGATCCTGATCATACCACTGATTATAGGCCGGATTAGAGACCAGCTCAGCACTAGCAGTAGTTGAGGAAGGGACCAGCTTGGCAGGTGCGGCATTGGTGCCATCGAGGTAGCCCATAAGCTTCGTACTCCGTAGGTAGGGGAGGAGCTGGGTGCGCCATATGATGAAGTTGTTTTTGGTTAGACGAATTGTGACAGCATGGTGTAGAGGGATTGGGCCAAAGGTCGCCATGGTAGTTGAGACGGTGTTGGAGATGGTGGATGGAGAGGAGGAAGAAGATATGGTAGACATTTAAAAAATAAACCTTAGCTCTGATACCATGTTAGGTTGAATGGCACAATGACCTAAGGGTCACGACCTCATGTATTTATAGATGTGTATAATGAAGATTACATTCTAAATCATACATTTAGTAACAAGCTATGAAATCATAGATTTGGTAACAAACCAGTAAATCATGGATTTGACAACAAAATAGTAAATCACTAGATTATCTTACTATATACCGATATGATCTATTCTAGGTTTAACCGCATGCCTGTATACTAATATCTTCCATAATTTGAAATCATGTATATAACTCGTATTGGAAATGTTTGTATACGTTGACATTCTTCTCATTCCATACACCAAAAGAAAAAAGAAAGGTGAGGTGGGGGTGGTTGAATTGAAAAGAAAGAGACAAGAGTTGGGGCATTTTGGTCAACAAAGCCGGTCCGTGTTGGAACTCCATTTTATTTATGTTAGATTGGATACTCCATTTTATTTATGTTAGATTGGATACTCCATTTTGTGGTGCACAAAAATAAATAATAAAATACAATAACACCATATGATTATAACCTAGTTTTGGTGCAAGTTGATGGAATAACGATGGAAGTAGGTGTCGCTTCCATTATCCCCATCTCCTTTCATATTCACACCCTTTTCTTCTTCATTTGCTGATAATAATTACTTCCATTTCTTTTTATTTATTTATTCATTCATTCATATTGCTTCAATACCATACTCCCCACCCATTCTTATTTAATTACTTTAATTCTATATCTCAACCACTCTATTTATTATAACTCCGGCCATGGCAGCGGCGGTTTTGCCGGCCGAGGGTTTAAGCAGAATGACGCGGTTGTACGAATTTATTTATTTATTTATATTAATATTACATTTTAATAATTATTAAAAAGTTATTGCACAAACTCGAATCTTATGACTAACATTATTATTTTTAAAAAAATATTAAAAAATAATTAATCAATAATGTAACAAAAGAATATAAAAACAAACTTCTGCAAGGGATGGTTGAGTTATAAGGGTATTTGGGCAGGCCTGTCTCAAATTCAAAAGAAGGATGATTAAATCATCATCATATTTAATTAATTACCCATCTTAACTTTAAATCAAATCCACCCTCACCATATTGTCAAGTTGTCTAAAAACATAATTGGACCATATTATCACCAAATATTCGTGGCCTTTTTTGAAAATATAATTGTGTCTATATTGTCCGTCAGGACCATATCGACAATCTCCTCCATGACCATATCGTCAAGTTATCATTCATAACATTATGTTTAGCATCACATCACCATATCATGACATTCACATCATCACAAACTCATATAGAATTTCATAGGATTGTTGTAAATGCACATAGATATGCATGATGTGCCGTAAAATAATAATGTATAATACATACCTATGATGTGTCGTAAAATAAAAATGTATAGTACAACTTCTCATACACCGTCGTGGCTATTCATAACATATAATCATTTCTTCCATGACTAGCCTTCTACCAGTAACCGAGTTGAAGCTGGAAGGGGCGCGGGTCGCGTCGCCGGTCAGAGAAGCGGTTTAGATGAAGGAGCGAGTCCGGGCCGGAAATCGGGTTGGGCGCGGGTCATGGGCTAGTGTTTAGGTCATGCGAGCGTCTGGAGGTGGGCCAGGCTGAAGCGCGGTGATCTGTCTGGGCCGAGGAAAGTTGGATGTGGGCTGGACGGGAGAGAGAGGGAAACGGGCCGCGCGTGGTCATGGGTTGGTTAGACCGGATCGGGGCTGGATGCAATGCCGGTGAGGCTCGCTGGGTTGAGAAAGTGTCAATTTATTTTTATTTTTATTTTTCTTAAAAAGTATTTTCTTATGAATAAAAATTGGATACTTTCTATTCTTATAAGGTCTTTTTTTTTTTTTAGAAAATAAAAAAATAATATTTGTTAGAAAAAATACATTGTCGCTTTAAATTTGTATTAATAATTAATAGAAAATTGGTTGATGACGAACTCAAATTTTGAAATGTTATTTTTTTTTTTAATTTAATTTACTCTTTACCTATAAATGTTTACAAAAAGAGTTTAATAAAATATAATACAGTATAGAAAGGTCGGAAAATCGGATGCAAGGAAAGAAAAGTTTGTTGTATGGAAATGACATTATTTAATTTTAGTATTTAAATAATTCATTTATTTAATAAATTCTGTGAAAATAAGTTAAATATATATTTAAATAAATTATTATTGATTTATTATAATTAAATAATTAATTATATTTGTTTGAGTTTATTCAAAATAATTTTTTTTACATAAATAAATATTCTTTTTTATTCTCTTAATTACTTCTAACAATTTTATTATATTATTTAATTTTAAATAATTAACAACTTTATTATATTAGTTCATTTTAGATAATAAGTGTTCTTTCTTAATTTACATTTTATTAAATTAAATTATTAAAATAATTTTGACTAATAAGTATATTATAAATAATATGTCTAAAATTTTAAGTTTTTAAATTTCTTTAATGGTCAATACTAATAAATAATTTTAATAAAATTGTACAAACTTTTAATGCTAAATAATCAAATTAAAAAAAAAAGAGAGAGTTAATTATGCATGTTATATTTTAAAAAATAAATATAATAAACTATTTGGAAATGATTGATAAATAAAAAAAAATTTTTATCAAAAATAAAAAATAAATAGACAAAAATAATTAAAAAAAGGAAAACTAAGTTAAAAGAGTTATTAATATAAAAATAAATATTAGAAAAAATAATAAAGCATACTTAAAAAATAACTAAGAAAAATTAAAAAAAAAATGAAATAAAATCGAAAAAATAAATAAGTAGAAGGCAAAAATAAAAAGAAAAAAAAAAAAAAAAAAAA
>NW_019268520.1:1023037-1037976 GCF_002738365.1 Cucurbita moschata | reverse complement strand
TAGAAGGAAAAAAAAAAAAAAAAAAAAAAAAAAAAAAAAGGAAACGAGTTTTAAAATTAATACATTTGTCAGATTCTAAAAGCATAAAAACCCCACCTTTTTACTTATAGAAAAAAACTTTTTTGAAGTAAAATTTTAAAATCTTTTCTCTTTATAAAATCCACGTCATTTTTATCGTGAAAATACGGCTAAATGAGAGCCGATTGTTTCCGCTCTTTTTTTCTCCACTATTTGGGCTAACCCATTTGGCCCAAATAAAATCAGCTCATAAATAATTTAATACCAAATTCCACTTAATAAAGATAGCTAAAATTAAAGGGATGGAATTAATAAATCGAATGTTGAAATTTTAACAATATATTACTAATGTAACTTTAAAAAAAAAAAAAAAAAACTTTGGGACGAAAAAATTATAAAGAAATCCATGCATGTGCATAATGTATCTGACTTAATTTCGAAGCTATAATCAATTGTTGATGAAATTATACCGTATTAATTCCAAACTATATCCATATATATGGTATATGAGAGTTGTTATATGGGTTTGATAATTTAAAAACAAAATCTTTAGAAATAGATGAAGTAAAAAATAATAAAAAGATTGATCAACTTTAAAAGATTTTAAAAAAATATTGATAAAGGGAAATTAATTTACGTTTTGTATAATGTTTGGTTAGTGTTATAAGTTGAAAGGGACATTGATGAGGTTGTGTTGGAATGAAAGATTGTGAAATAAAACATAGAAAGTGAAAGAGACAGTAAGGTGAAACAAGATTAGACAATAGATAGAGAAAAAGATGGAAAGAATATGAGGTAAGAGAAGAAAAAAAAGGAGAAAGGTGGGGCATGTTCAAGACTTTGTTAGAACACAACCCATGCATGCAGCTACAAAATTTAACGAAGTGGGTCATGCTTTTAGCAATAATATAATCTAGCTGATTGAATTGGTGGTTTTTGAGTGATTTACAGCCCGCCTCGTAATTGTGGACAAAGGTGAGGATAAATTCAAACCACTTTTTGGAGTGATTGAACGGGGAACAATCAACCAAAGGGAGCTCTGCAAATGGCGCCCACTTTCTAATCATCATATGTTGTCTCCACCCATCACCGACGCTTTGTTTTTATTTCTCTTTCTGGGTCTTCACTCTTGCTTTACTCTTTCATTATGTAACTTCAATGTTCTTGGCGCAGGCCCTCCTTCACCTGACACTAACATCTTCTGATGTGTACTATTCAAAAGTACCGCTTGAGTTTTAATACAAAATCGGGTACAAGATATATAAAACATGCAATCATGCTCTTGGGACCTATCTCTATTCTTTAGGGGTGACCTCCCGTCTCGGACAAAATAGATGTGTAGCTTCCCTACACATGACCCACACGTGCGAGTGTGAATCCTAAAAGGGCTCGCACTCCCACTGGACCCTCTCTGGTCAAACTAATCTATGGCGGCGTCCATAGGTCGCGGAATCCCATAGTGTCATGCTCCCCATGAACACCTTGCTTGACATACTGTATGCGTCCGCACTCATCATCTCTAGGGAAGTATCTCTATGCTTACAAACATATAATATGCATGAGGTCCCTTTAAATTCATCTTATCATCTCTTCTGACACAACTCTCTAGTCTATCTCTTTGATACAATAAGTAACATATGCTCGTTGGTTAATTATACTAACATCATTTTCATGCTCTTAGGGCTGTGTCGTAGGTCGATTTAACGACATGATGCAACATGACACTCATTATCATATAGCATGCACAATATGGAAATCATCATCATATTAAGGGAAATGTCATGCAACATCATACTCATCATAATGCCATCAAGTGCATCAAACATATTATGTACGTCATGCATCGAAACATAAATCATTTACATACAACATGCATCACAGCTTAAACATCATACTTATACATCATCATAACATCATACATCATTATACTCATACATCATCATGCTCGTAAATAAAGCTGTATGCAAACAATTCTAGCCTATCCTATAGTAAGGCCACTTAATTGGTTAGCATTGGCTGAAGTACTCCCCACTTAGCTAAAGTAAGCTCTCGTTCCTAGGGTTTGTTTCCTATCACACTAACCATCACTTTCCATTAGTATTTCACAATTAAATTAATAATTAATTAATACAAATGAAATACGGCCTCAAAATAACCTCAATTACCTTAACCGGGGTCGAAAATAGAGCCAAGAGGGTCATAATGATGGAAATCGGGCTAAAAATTGAGAAGACGAGCAGAACAGTCATTAAGAGCCATTGGAGAGCTACTGGAGCGTCGCCAGAGAGAGGTTGTGAGACGTCAAAGCCAAACCGAGGGATCGCCTGCGCTGCAGAGTACCACATGGCAGAAGCAGAGCGCACCACGTCGTGTAGATGGCATCGGGTCTAGGCGTGGATTGAAGGCCGATTAGGGTCACAGTTTGGGTTGGCTTGCAGGTCGTCAGCTGCTGGGCTCCGGTTTGCGAGTTGGGCCGTAGGCGACTTTGGGCCTTAGGCTATTGGGCTTGATTGGTTTTGGGCCGAAAGAACTCGGGCCTCGAGTTCTCGGTTCGCGGACTCTGGGGTTACAGGTGAAGCGGGTCACAGTTTGGATTGCATAACGGGCTGAACCGAGGGTTGTTTTGGGCCCCGGGTCTGGACCGTTGTAGTTTGGATTGCGGGTACCCGGTTTGGGTTGACCCGGATCCGACGGATCATTCTTCCTTACCCAGTTTCCTACAATTTTCCGACGCTGATTTTCTCTCTCCTATTGGGTTTTATGTCCTAAAACTCATAGTTGGTAAACAAAAACATATTCTATAAAGTTATTACTGATGTTTATTCAGTAAAGATCGTTATTGAATAAAGTGAATTTTACGATCATTAATCTAAATCCAATAAACTAAGAATATTCTGGCTATAGTATGATTACTTGAATAGAGATATAAGAGTGGATCAAGTTCAAGTATATAGTCAAAATGATCTATAATACATGGATAAGACTGAGTACCTTATCCTGGGGACACTATGGATGTGACCCACTTTTGTATATGATATAAACAATATGATCACTAAATTGTCCATGTCGAGACATGTGAGTGGGAGCATCCTATGCAATGAGTATTGCATAAGATCGGACCATGAAGAAAATCACTCTCACTTTATAATGTTGTTTACTATTGAGACTGATTTTTTCATTCGATGACCTAGGTAACTCGATCTTAATCCTGAGCTAACTATGAACTTCTATTTATTCGGAATTATTCTTAGATTTGCATGGGTGAGAGTGGCCTGAGTTCGCCGACTCAATAAGCCTCCCATTTCAAGGGTAAGACTGGGTGAATAGCTGGAGATATAGGGTGCAAGATAGAATTCACTCCTACCTGCTTTTTAGGGATAGTAGAGAGGTTGTTCCCTTAAGTACTGACTCCAAGTCTTGAACAAGGGGCCCCACCCTCTCATTGGCCCGAGAGGGATTCGATTTGGTGGTTGGACCACAAACCAATTGTTCATTAGAGCATTAGTGGGACTTAAGGAACAAGAAGTAACTTTATGGGTAAAAACGGTAAATGCCCCAGCTCTAGTTACGAACAACCTGTGAAGGATCGATGTAGAGTGATCAAGTTACATGGAAAGAATGCTTGAAAATTTTTGAGAAATTCTCTCCAAACTCTCTCTTTCAATATATTAAATTCCTATCAAGTTTAGTCACTCACCAGATTCCACAATTCCGTTCTAAGGCCAGAGAATAGTAGAGAAAACACTAGTAGTGGTTCGAAACGGGTTCATGAGGAAAAAGGAATTTGAACTACAAAAGGTTAGTATTCAAATTCATTAAGTTTTAATGCTTTTGAATATACTAGCTAATTTACTATATTTGATGTACTTAGAGTGCCTAAAATCCAAATTGCTTCCGTATGTGTTATATTAAATCCATCATCTCCTCCATTCATCATTTTCGATGTCTTTTTCTGTCCTTTTTCTTCCTCCTCCTCTCGGTTTTTTCCTCCTCTTTCCTACGAAGTTTCGTGGTCGTTGGACGTCGTGGAGGTAGATCTCTCTTTCTCAAAAATCTGGTTTTCGGATTCCTTCTCCAACGGTGGCGACGATGACAACCAAGGCGTAGATCTGCTCTATATGGGTGTACCAAGGCCGGTGATAACTTCTCTAGAGTTGGTTGGTCGGTCTAGGCATCAAGGTGACAAGTTGGAGACGTGGGTTTCGCTCTCGGGTTCTCGCCGGAAAAACTTCGTTTTTCTTCTCTCTCTGATTTCTTTTGTTTTCTTTGTTTGCAGGTGGTGTAAGGCGCTCTGGGAGTCTAGGGCTGAAGGCTGAACGAAAGTTGGCGATCCACAGAGTTAGCTGTCGTGTGGAACGTGAAAATTCCGGCGATCGCTGGAATTTTTTTAAAAATCCTAATTCGTTACATTATATACCCCTAAAAAGAACTTTCGTCCTCGAAAGTCTCAAAACTCTTGTACTAACTCAAGTATTTTTCTCTTATTTCGTTCTCATGCTCCCACGTGGCCTCCTCGGTGTGGTGGTTCCGCCACAACACCTTAACGAATGCAATGTCTCTATTGCGTGGCGCTTTCACTTCTTGGACTAAGATTCTTATTAGTTTTTCCTTGTAACTCAAATCTTCGTTGAGTTAGAGTGGTTCATAATTTATTACATGGATAGGGTCCGTCATTGTTAAAGATATTTAGTACTAAATTATAGTTTACCGTATATATCATATTTGATATTTTATTATAAGGCAAATATTAGATATTTGTCTTCTTACCATAGGTATCTTTCCATATATTGTTCTTTCTATTTATTACTATTTCCATATCCTTGTAATTTATTTGATTATAAATAGAGAACTTTTACACACCATTTAGGAGGGGTAGATTATGCAAACATTCTCATGGTATCAGAGCTCTTTCGGTTTAGCAGCCCCAGTCCTTTCTTTTCAATGGCTTTTGAATCTTGTACTCATCTTCTTCTCCACCACCCCTGCTAGTTTTGGCATTTACAGGGGCAGACTCCATGGTTGCCACATGCGGAGCCGATTGATTACTTTTCGGCTCTACCCTTTTGACCTCCAAATCACCCTTTGCCATACTCTATACATACAACCTCACCTTCTCCAACACAATCGGTTTCCTCTTAGCCAAAATAACCTCTCTCATTTTCTTTCCAATCAACCCTTCATCTTTTACGAAAACCCTAATCTTAGAATCCTCATCAACGTTCTTTTAAAAAATATACGGAATCTCAATAAGCCCGTCGATATTCTATAGAGATTACCTTTGGAATCTGGGCGCTGCACTGGCCTCTTCGCCAACCATGTCGTCGCCGCCCTTCTCGCCAAAATTGACTCCTTCACCCACTGTGGTGACTCTTCCGGCTTCAACATTGACTTTGTCCTTGATCTAGGTTTCCCCCTTCTACTTCTTGGGTTAAAAATATTATCACTGGAGCCAAGGCAGTATCGTCGCTGAGCGACGACCCTTCTTCATGGGTAGACATATTTGCCGAAGCCAAGACAGCATCGCCACTGAGCGACAATCCCTCTGCAGTTTTGGATGGTCAAGAAAGTGTTTCTCTACACGTCCTCTGAACCAGGTTGTTGACATTTTCACGAAAAGTGTTTCTCAACCTTTTTCTGAATTTTTCAGATCCAAGCTTCACGTTCGTTCATTTTATTATAAATATTTGCCTTCTTACCATACGTATCTTTTCATATATTGTTCTTTTCATTTATTACTATTTTCATATCCTTTTAATTTATTTGATTATAAATAGAGAACTTTCACACACCATTTAGGTGTGGTGGATTATGCAAACATTCTCAGTCATGTATTTCTTTAGCATTGACACGTAAAATACATCTGTACTCTTGAGAGGGAAGGAGGTAGGACTAACTTATACGCTGCCGGAGAAATTCACTCGAGAATTTTGAAAGGTCCAATAAATCTAAGATTTAACTTGCCCTTATGTCCAAACCTCAAGACACATTTCATGGGTGCCACCTTTAGGAATACTAAATCCCCTAAACTCTAAGTATCAACGCCTTACATTGGCGTAACTTTTTTGTCTACTTTCAGCGGTACACATCCACGCTCGGATTTTCTGGACAGCCTCATTGGTGCCTCAAACTAACTAAGGTCTGACTAGCTCTCTCTCATCTACCTCGTCCCAACATAGCGGGGACATGCACCGTTTTCCATAAAAGGGCCTCGAATGGTGCTATACCAATAGTGGCTTGGAAGTGTTATTATACGAGAATTCCATCAGGTGGAGTTCAGAATCCTAACTTCCCTTAAATTCTAGTACACATGCGTGTAACATTCCTCTAGAATTTTGTTTAAGCGCTCTGTTTGTCCATATGTTTGGAGCTGGAAGGCAGTACTAAAGTCGAGGCGAGCACCTAGCGTTTTTTGAAGTCCGTAGCAAAATGCTAACGTAAAACGTGGGTCTCGGTCTGACACTATCGACACTGGGACTTCATGTAATCTTACTATCTCCTTCACGTACAGTTAAGCTCAGTTGTCAACTGTATATGTGGCTTTCTCAGGTAGGAAGTGTGCCAACTTGGTCAATCAGTCTACAATTACCCAAATCAATGTATAACCTTTCAGCGTTCTGGGTAGTTCTACTATGAAGTCCATTGCTATGTTTTCCCACTTCCACTTCGATATACTTAGGGGCTGCAACATCCCAGCTGTCTTTTGTCTAGAAGCTTTCACTTGTTGACAAGCTAAACACTTGCTCAAAAAGTCCGCCACGTCTCTCTTCATGCTCCTCCACTAAAAATGTTATTTTAAATCTTGGTACATCTTAGTACCTCCTAGGTACATGACAAATGACGATTTGTGAGTTTTCGTCAGTATCTCTTTCCTTGACTCATTTATTGACGGGACAAAATGGCGGCCCTAATACAATAAACTTTCCTAGAGGTGGGGGAAGCGACAAACTCAAAGGCAGAGAAGAGGAATACGAGTCCTCCCAATAAATAGGGATGAAAATGATGTCGGCACTACAGTTGAGAAAGGATCTTAGCCATGATGAACTTACGCTCGCTGCCATTATCGTATTTGAAGAGAGAAGCTCGAGTGAGCCAACCTCAACACAAGCCTTGCGATCGATTCAGAAACACCGCAACATGAGACATGAAAGTCAGAGAAAATATTTATCTCCACCTGGGCAGAGAAATAATGAGATTGATGTTATATCAGGGGCGAGATCGCTTGCCACAAATGAATGTCATACGACTGAACTTGAACTAGCTAAGTTCTACAAGCAGCTAAATGACTTGTTAACAGTCGGGTTCATTAGACCAACAAATACTGCTGTTAGTGATCACCCAAAGGCTTGGGAGAAACACCAAGCCAATGCCGCCGCCAAAGGAGAGGTATAGAGACAAACCTCTGAAACAACACATGTTCACGCAGAAGTACCATCCAGACGGATGAAGAGAAAAACCGGTTTGAAGCGTCGGTCATGAAAATTTCAAGGCGTTGAGAGAGTTTTGATAAAATTGAGGTAAGATCAACTCCGAGGTCAAACAACCAGAATCAAAGATTGGTGCGAATTACTATAGACCATCGAAGTTATCCACAAAATCGAGAAGACATCATATAAGACCCAATAGCATTCATGGATGTGAATTAGCTCTATTGTCCACGTCAGTAACTTGAAACGTTACTCTCTCGACCAAGAAGACATCAAATACAGAGAGGTGACACGAACTCATGCAAAGAAGAAAATTTCCAAACGAAGAAAGTAGAAGAGACTCCGACAGAGAAGATGCCAAAATTCAACGAAATGAGAAGTGAGTTTCAACAGTTCCTTGCAGATTGGAAGTGACTCCTTAATGTTGAGATCAGCTGGAAGCATGTTGAGAGACTTGAAGTCAGCCTCAACCTACATCATTGATTTTGCTAAGAGTCGACTAACAGAGATGTCAACCAGTTGAGTGGGGGAGGATGTCACGGTCAGGCTTGTCTGAGGCATGTTGTCTATGACCGCATGTCAAATGTCCCAGTCATGTTTGTTCAAGAGGTATTGTCCATGGCTGCATGTCTGTTCCAAACCTCTTTTACATTCTTTCATCTTAAATAAGCCTTTACTATTTCATGTTTGGGGGTGTATATTCTCTAAAATCATGTCTACACCGGTAAGGACTAAAATGCCCCAAAAATGTAGTAGAGGGGGATGCAACTAGTAGCCAATTCTTCCTACCTTGAGTTATATGCTATTAAAGCCGAGATGTTTTTTTTCTTTGCTTATAGTCATATAACGTTGTTTTCTTCAATTTTTTCAAATTGTTTTTAAATGTATTTCCTCGTTCACGTTGTCTAAAATATTTCTCGCAAATGTGACTCGAGGCTCGAGCATGCGTCGATGTTATCCAAGAAGTCTGAATTTCTCATGGCTGACTTGTTCACTAGATTAAAACAAATACCACACAATCGTTGTCCTGCTACAGGAAGTGTGTGATTGTGACACGAGACACCCATGGATAACATTGTGAATCAATGATGAAAACCCTAGAATATATTGAGACATTTTTTTTTCTACTCCTTACTATTTTGAAAATACTCTATCAAATGATTTACTTTGATATTGATCCATGCACATAACTTTGGTAGAGAGGATGATCCAAAACCTCCACGAGATCTGCATGAATCTCACGGTGTTAAATAATAATAAAGATGGTGTCTTATCTCATATTTTCTTCTTCCACCAAGTATTTTGAAATTAGATTTTTTTTATTTAAACAACTTTGTCTAATCTCATTTATTTAATTTTATCAATCTACCCTTCCATAACTCTTGTGCTGACTAAATTAATTTTTAAAGTGAATTGCCTAGTTTATTAAATTATTTAAAATTGAGCCTACTTAATGTATGTGAATAAAATTTAAATAATTTAACTCTCCACTCAATTCCTACATAATTCCTAGGTAGAGAGGTTCTCTGGTCTTAAATACCTCAATTTAGACCAAACCACCCATACACAGAATTTCTTTATAGTTAATTTTTATTTAAATTTCATTCATTTTAATTAACTATTAGTTACTAGGAAAATAAAATCTATTAAAAATTAATTTATTTATGGATAACCTTCAAAATTATACTACTTTAAATTCTTTAAAATAAACTCGGAAGATTGTCCTAAATTTTAATAAAACAAATAAAGATGAACTAAATTCAAAATTTAAACTATTTAAAGTTAGAAACTAATTTAATTTTTTTTTCCACTTATAATAATTATATTTAAATAAATGAAAAATAAAAACTTATTAGAAATGGTACCGAATCCTAGGAAGAAATCAAATATCTTAATTTCATTTTTCAATCAATTAGGAAAATGTCGTAATTCAATATAAACTAATTAGAAAAGTGTGTTAATTAAACATCCTAATCAAAATTTCTAAATATAACAATTATATGAAAACATAATCTTATTAAAAAAAAAACCATCCTCTATTAGAAAACATCATAATAAAAAAATAATTAGGTGCATGACCATACTAACTTATGGTGGAAATTTAATCTAAATAAATAATTAAATTAATTAAAATTTCTAAAACATATTAGGTTTTCAATATCTTTCATTTATTGTACAGATTCGGCAAAGTTAGGCCTCATGATGTAATAGCATATAAATGATATGTTGCATACGTGTGTATTTCCTGACTCTACTAGATATTTAAAATATCCGACCTTTCCATACTTATTCTAGTGCCATGTAGATTAAATTAAAAGCTTGTAATTTATGGTTAGAGACTTTTTGTAAGATCTCGAGCCTACGCTAACAAAGCTTTGGCTCATTACGTACCGTCACCAACTTCGCGATTTTAAAATGCATTTACTAGGTAAAAATTTACGTGCCTTTATAAGAAATGCTTTGGTGTGGATGGTATACACCTTTGGAAGAGAGGACAATAACGAAGGTGGTGGATTGATGTTGAAAGGTTGAAGGGCTGGGAAGACATTAATGGGCACGTGTTTAGGCACACTATCCAGCCTCAATTTTTAGGCAACCTCACATCACTCCCAACACACAGACCAAATAAATCCAGCTTCACACTTCATTAATTAGCAACTAAAATATGCACGTTCCTGCTTATAATTAAAGGATCATAACAAAATACCCACCCAATAATTTGAGTGATGTACATATTATAGGATTGATAGCAACTTCATCCACATGGTTGCCTTGATGCAACCTCCGACACCCCCAGGCTCCACTTCATAATGTGAAATAAACCCAATAACTCTATCCAAATTGTTAGCTTGTGAAAGTAGAATCATAAAAAGGATGATTAATGTGTGGATGAATAATAAAGTAAAGAGGAAACTCCAATTTCCATAAATAAACCACTGAGTATGTGCATGCCTGACATTGTGCTGAAACCCCACGCCAAAAATGGATCCTGTTTTCCATTCTGGGATTTAGTTTTTTTCTATTCTTTTATTTTACTTCGCGGAACACAATGTTAATTACACTCTGCCTTACCTTACACCATCTTCCATCGGGACTTTATACTCCAACCTTTCTCTCCCAAATTCATTTCCGGGATAGATTCATGTAACGTATCAATAATGCTTCTAAATATGACGTCTACCAATTGGATTAAACTATAACTCTATTTTTATTCATGTAACGTATCAATAATGCTTCTAAATATGACGTCTACCAATTGGATTAAACTATAACTCTATTTTTTAGTTAGTCGACTTGATCAGACTAAAAAACTACAACTTCGCAAACGGCCCACAACTTTCCGAGCAAAAAAAATGTTACCCAACTCAATTTTTATGATTTTTGGTTCATATGAAAATACCCGCTTCCAAACTAAAAATAAAAAAAGATTTGAGTTAAAATAATTTTTATTAGACCTTTATTATTAATATTTTTATTAAAAACTACATAATCTTTTAGAACTCAATTATGAAATTAAGAAATCAAATATTAAAATGAAGAAAATGTATAATTATTGAATTAATGATTTAATGAATAGGATTAGATGAATTAAATAAAAATTAGTGGAATAAAATCTCCTCCAAATCAACCCAACCCCTAATTGAGTTTCCCAGAACATGATAAATGATACTAACCAATATCATTGAATTCATTCAATCAATAAAATTCTATAGACAGCACATCTCTTTATGCTATGCAAACCCATACCAGACGAGGCAAGTTTACGATTAGGAGTTGCACTCTAACCGTCTCCACTTCGTACAAGTCAACTTATACCACCTCATTGACACCAAACTAAACTCATGGATCAAAGTATGATTAAGGCTCTTTGTCATACTCACAAATCATCTAGATCACATATTATGTTAATCATCATGTCATCATACATGACATATGTGTAAGTTTAATGACTTAACATGCTTACATTTTTGTCTATTATTAGACCTACTAAATTGCTTACATTTTCATTTTATTAAGTTGAGTTATCTTTCCAGGAAAGAAGATTAAGTAATTAAAATGGAGTAAGCATATAAAGTTTTATTTTTAAAAAAAAAATTGACATTTTCAAAATCCATTATTGGAATGAAATAATATTAAAAGTTCGAATTAAAATAAAATAAAACTAAAAGTATATGTTTAGCTTGTTTGAGAATCCTCCTCAGTTATTTGGTTTAGTGGTATATGATATTTTTCTTTCAATATTTAATTAATTTATATTTTATTTTTTTCTTAATATTTAATTAATTTATATTTTTTTATAGGTAGATATTAGTGAGTAGCTTGTATTCTATTTCAACTGATGAATATAAATACACACCTCCAATCCCAATTCTATTTCTAGCTTCTTTATAAATAGACAAGAAAAGAAATTTTTTTTTTTTTTTATAAGTTAAAAGTAAAAAGTTTAAAAAAAATAAAAAAGAAATAATAAAAAAAAAACATATAATTAGAGGATATAAAAAGGAAAAAAAGGTGGGAGTGGCATGTGGTGAGGTAAGGAGAGTTGGGAGACCAGCCACGTGTTGTCATCCCAAAGGGCAACCACGTTTTATTTTATTATTTTTAATATTGAAATTTTGTGTGTTTCCTTTCCCTTATCCAACCACCGGTTGGCAGCTACCTCAGAAAAATTTCCTCTCCAGATTTTGGGACCTTAACCCCCCAAATATTTTACTAAAAAGAAAGGAAAGGAAAAAAAACAAAAAAAAACAAAAAAGGTGAAAAGACTCTGGGGCCCCTCCTCCCGATTCCCTCCCCCACAGTATTGCAATTGACAGCCAACACAAAACAAAATGTCCTCCTTCTTCCCCTTTTCCATTTACAAAAATTCAAAACTAAATATTAAAATTAGAATTAAAATTAAAATTAAAATTACCCTGCACCTTCCCACTCCCTCTCTACCCTCCTTTTTATCTCGCCGACAGACATTCAAATCCATTTTCAAATTTTATTTCCCTTTTTTCTTTATTCATATTCTACCCATCCCCAACCTTAACTTTCAATAAGCATTTGATAAAGATTTTGTGTCCAAAAAAATATTACTTAATTAGGATTTTAATTAATTTATGTTACTGAAAAAATATTTAATTATTTCTTTGTTTTCCGAATTAAATTTTAAAATTTAAAAAGTATTTTATTGAGATAAAATAAAAAATAAAAAATAAAAAATTTAAAAAAACCTAGAGAATCTTGTTTAAATTAAAAGAAACAAATACAAGTATTGAAGATGTAAATTAAGTAAAAGTGGTGTAAATCCCCGCATAATTAATGTACAATTGCAGAGGCATTTCAGCAATCAAGGCTCTGGAATACCAAAATATAATAATTTTGGAACATCACACCCCCACCCCAACTGTCTGTGCGGGGAAATCATCACTATCCATTGCCTTTAAACTGTGCGCCACGCATTTTTATTTCATTAAATCGCTGCCTACTTAAACCCCCTCCCCACCCCCTCATTTCCTCGCAACACTCCCAAAATGGCCTCCAGTCTCCACCTTCCCCTCCTCTTCCTCCTCTCTATGGCTTATTCCGCTCTGGGTGCCGTCCCTAAAAAGCCCATGGACGTCCCATTCGGTCGAAACTACGTCCCCACTTGGGCTTTCGACCACATCAAGTACAACAATGGCGGCTCCCAGGTCGACCTCGTCCTCGACAAATACACCGGCACTGGCTTCCAGTCCAAGGGCTCCTACTTGTTCGGCCATTTCAGCATGAGCATGAAGCTCGTCGGAGGCGACTCTGCCGGAGTCGTCACTGCTTTCTATGTAAGCAACACCCAAATCAAATCTAGTTAATTAATTAACTAACACACTACATCCTATTCAACATGGGTTTCCCTTTTCACTCGCAGCTCTCTTCCCAAAACTCAGAACACGACGAAATCGATTTCGAGTTTTTGGGGAACAGAACAGGGCAGCCTCCGATTCTTCAAACCAACGTCTTCACCGGCGGGAAAGGCGACAGAGAGCAAAGGATTTACCTCTGGTTCGACCCATCCAAGGACTACCACACCTACTCTGTCCTCTGGAACTTATACATGATAGTGTAAGTGTTCCCGTTTGAATCTCTTGTGTGTTTTTCGTTACCGGATCTGGAAATTAACGAAATGGGGGAAATGGGACAGGTTCTTTGTGGACGATGTGCCAATCAGGGTGTTCAAGAACAGCAAAGACCTAGGCGTGAAGTTCCCATTCGACCAGCCAATGAAGATATACTCGAGCCTATGGAACGCGGACGACTGGGCAACCAGGGGGGGATTGGAGAAGACAGACTGGTCCAAGGCACCATTCGTAGCGTCGTACAAGGGGTTCCACGTGGACGGGTGCGAGTCGTCGGTTCAGGCCAAGTTTTGCGCGACGCAAGGGAAACGATGGTGGGACCAAAAGGAGTTCCAAGACCTGGACGGGCTGCAGTACCGGAGGCTGAACTGGGTGCGGAAGAAGTACACCATTTACAATTACTGCACCGATAGGAAGCGCTACCCAACCCTCCCACCGGAGTGCAAGCGGGACAGAGATATCTAGAAGACCAGTACTGGGTATTAATTATTATTATTATTATTATTACTACCATTACCAAGTGTTTTTCAAATTTCTGGGGGATCCAGCTGCTCTGCTATTATCTTGTATTTCTCATCATTTTTCTTGCATCCTTTTGCTTTATTTTGTCCTCATCTGCCTGCCTGCCTGCCTGCCCTGCCCCTCTCCCCCTCACTGTCCCTATCGCCTCGTGCTTCCCCCTCTCTTGGAATTATGTTTTCCCCTTATTTTTATTATTATTATTATTATTATTATATCAATAATTATCATCATTTTATATATGCATGTATTTACTTTTAACTTCAATACGTCAGATCTATGATTTAAATTAGTAAATGAGGAAATAATACACTAGATTATGAATCAATGGCATATCTCATTGAGCTGTTGGCAGTGTATTAAAAATGAATGCATTATTATTATGATTAGTTTCAATTATGGTGAGTTATTAAATTTTAAAAATTATTTGTTCTTGTAATTAACTTTTTTGACTTTCAAGATATTTTTAAAATTTACATAATTATATTTTTTTAAGGTTGAATAATGGTAAGAAAATTGTAATAATAATACTTATTATGGTGGGCCCCTCGATTATTAGCGGTTTGAATAAGCAAGGAAGGGTGATGACACTCCATTAATTAGGGTTATATCAAAAGCTAGCGCGTCTTAAAAAGTTAAAAACTAATTTAGTCCCTCTACAAAAGAAAGTAAAAGTAATTAATTAAGGTAGTTGGGGGAATCAATATGCTGCATTTCTCTGGGGCTATTTATTTTAATAAAACTTAGTTTTCAATAAAACTCATCAAATCCTGCACCCCCCCCCCCCCCCCCCCCCCCCCCCCCCCCCCCCCCCCCCCCCCCCCCCCCCCCCCCCCCCCCCCCCCCCCCCCCCCCCCCCCCCCCCCCCCCCCCCCCC
>NW_019268520.1:928779-1022802 GCF_002738365.1 Cucurbita moschata | reverse complement strand
CCCCCCCCCCCCCCCCCCCCCCCCATGTTAGTCTTTTAAAATAGGTACTGAAACATATTAATTTAATGGATTTTCTGGTTACTTTTTATTTATTTCCATTATTTTTAATTTCAAATGTAAGAATATAAATTTAAATATTTGAGTCATTATATATGACATTTTTAATTGGTAGAATAAAAACTCATCAATATTCGTAATGACACCGCAATAAACTAAAATTCCGTTGGAAATTACTAGGCTACCCTTTAGAATTAAATCCATTAATAACAAGGGAATTACTGGTACTCTTTTTTAATTTGCACACCTCAATGGTCTTTGGGCTATTGAATTACTGGGTGGTAGGCTTTGAGTGTTTGTGGGTCTGGATTACTGGGTTATTGATTTTAGTGAGTTGTTAAGTTAAGTGTTTGGACCATTTTAGATTAGATTAGACAACTCAATGCAATCGATTTTTCACAACATTTGGTATAAGAGTCGAGAAAGAAAAAAAATATATAGTTTTCTTAATAATTAAGAAAGAGAAGAGTGAGATGGAAGAGATTCGAGCATGGCAATTGAAAACAATTTTGTTCCACCCACAATTCTTATTATCTTAAAAAATTATAAAATTTTTGTGGTGAAAGAGACCGGAGATTTTAATTCGTTGTCTGCAAACAAATGAGTGTAGCTTAGCGTAAGAACAGAACAATCATGAATATGGTTAGAAGTATATTATTCGAGAAGAAAGTTCCAAAGAATTCCTAGCCTGAAGCATTTAATTGAATAGTGCATGTGCTCAACAAAAGTCCTACAATGGTTGTGAAAGACAAAACCTAATGTTGATTATTTTCGAGTTTTTGGATGCTTTGGACATGTTCATGTATGAGACGATAAGAGAAAAAAGCTAAATAATAAAAGTTTTCAGTGCGTGCCGTTAAAGATAAGTGAAGGGTCTAAAGCATAGACTCTATGATCCAGTATCCAAGAAAATAATTGTACGCAAAGATGTACATTTGGAAGAAAATAAGCATTGATATTAGGGGAAAAGCAATAGAAAAGCTAGACTTGATATCCTCAAATGAGAATATAGTAATACAAAAGGAAGCAAACATGACCAAAGCGAGGAAGAATCTGAAGAGGAGGTGGTAGCAGAAGAAAAATGGAAAGTTAGTGTATCTTCATGTGAGTCAAGCGACAACCTAATTTTTTCCGGTAATGATGATAACATGTTTGTTAAGTTCAAAAATTCTATGAAACTTGAATTTGAAATGATTAATTTGGAAAATTGAAATATTTTCTCGATAAATAGGTCTTACAAAATGTTGAAGACATGTATATTAGTCAAAAAAAGAAAAAAAAGAAAAAAAAAGAGTTTTGGAGAAGTTTAGGACGGAGAAGAGTATATAATTGCAACAAGGCCAAATTTAATGCATGTAGTGTCTAGGTATTGAAATACTGTATATTTGGGAGTCCTTTATCAAAAAAAGGGGTAATAGACAGTATATAACATATGCTGATAGTGATTATACAGGAGGAGATGTAGATGACAAGAAAAACACCTTTGGTTATGTGTTTTTATTCTCCAAAGAAGTTGTGTTTGTCTCCTGTTGAAGCAGGTAGCTGCCTCTTATGCTTGTCAAAGGGTGTGGATGAGGAAAGTTTTGGAAAAACTTGATCATTTCAAGACAAGTATATCATTGTGATAACAATTTTATCATTAAGCTATCGAAGAATCCAATCATGTATAGATGCAACAAACATATTAATGTAATATTTTATTTTTTTGCTGTGATTTGACCAGAGATGAAGTTATTGAACTGAAGCATTGTGTCACATAAATAAGTTGCATATATTATAATAAAACCACTTAAACCGGATGCGTTCATAAAACTGCGTGAGTCAATGAGTATGTGTGTAATACCACAAGTAGTCTCAAAGCATTTCTGCCATCGATTTAGGGGAGAAATTGTTAAGATGGTTAGATTAGACCATTTATTTATGGATGTTAAGATCACTCAATATTAGTACAAGATACATGACTTTATATAGTCTTAAAATCACTCTTAACCTTGCTACAATCATTCCAAAAGTTGGAACTTTCATATTTTATGATTATAATGAGTGAGAATGTAAACTTAAAGTAAATAAAAATCTTAGAGTACATCATCAAAATATCATAATTTTAAATTATCATCCACCCAAAATTTGTAATTATTCAAGAAGAAATGAAACTTGATTCTTCTTTAATATAGATGAATTGCAACATCGTAGGATAATTTGAACAACATTTTCTTTCGCATCTTTCTTGGAGTCATGCTTTTATTCAAATCAAATGGATTTACAAGTTGGAGTACCAGACTTCCACTTATATCTCTACTATATTCTTGAATACAACATACACTTCTAAGCTTATAGAAGACGAGATTTTCTTAACGAGAACCAGACCAAAATTAGTACCAGCACGATTCGCGATTGAGATAGACAATTTAACTCATAGCATGAGAAAGAGTAAATGCAAGAGAATCCTCGTTATTGTAATTTGAAGGTGGAGATTGAGATACTATTTAAAGTTGAGAGAGGTTTGGCACCACGAGTAGACAGACATTAGATAATGAAATTGGATGATTTGAAAGTGTTGTCTGAAATAGAGAAATCCATCCTTAGCCAATTTTCTTCCTAGAATTTAGCGCTCCTAAACCTGCTCCCTGCCAATTCAAGTCTCAGATTATTTTTTCATTCCCCAAAACAATCAATAAAATCAAACACCTCGATCTCCAATACCCATCAATCTGTTCCTGATCGAAGTCAAGAGAACTAAGGAAAAGGATGCATTCAGCGGGGTTTGCAGCGCCTCCGCTTCAAGACGCCATCGAATTGGAGGCCAAGATCACTCCAGTGGTTATCATTTACTCTATAATGGTCGCCTCCGGAGGCCTCGTGTTCGGCTATGACGTTGGCATTTCTGGTAATTTAGGGTAACATTCTGTCTTGCATATGTAAAATCATATCTAATGCGCATTCATTTGAAAGATTAAAACACCCTTTGATAAATGAAGTGAAGAATTGGCGATGTGGGCGCAGGGGGAGTGATATCGATGCAAATATTCTTGGAGGAGTTCTTTCCCGTGGGTGAAGAGAGGTCTCAAGAGGCAGAGATGAACAACAATTATTGTAGATACGAAGATCAGGGCATACAGATCTTCACCTCTTCTTTGTTTCTCACAGCTCTGGTTTCCACTTTCTACGCTTCTAATACCACCAGACATCGTGGTCGGAAAACCACCATGCTTATTGCCGGACTTCTCTTCCTTGTCGGTATCATTCTAAGCGCCTCTGCTCGATCCCTCCCAATTCTCATTGTTGGAAGAATTTTTCTGGGTTCTGGAGTTGGGTTTGCCAACCAGGTCTACTCCTAATCTCTACTCCTTTCAATACCAAATTCTTTCCAAATTCTAATGCTGTTTCAACCTTCAAAACAGGCTGTGCCCCTGTTTATCTCAGAAATAGCTCCCTCCAGGATTCGTGGAGCGCTCAATATACTGTTCCAATTCGACATGACCCTCGGCATTCTTTTTGGGGACTTGACAATTTTCACCACATCCAAGTAAGAATCAAAGTCTCATCTTTGTTGTTCACATTTTAGATGAATTTTGAATTGTTGATATTTTAGGATGGAAGGCGAATGGGGATGGAGGATAACACTGGGTTTGGCCGGCGTTCCTGCTCTGTTATTCACTCTGGGAGCGATCTTGGTTGATGAGACTCCAAATAGTTTGATCGAACGTGGGCATTTGGAGGAAGGGAAATCAGTGCTACGAAAGATTAGAGGCACTGACAACATTGAACCTGAATACATGGCGATCTTGAGTGCAAGTAGCATTTCCCAGAAAGTGGAATATCCTTTTGAAGAGCTTCTCACGGGCCAAAATGGGGCGCCATTGGTTATAGCAATAATGATACAGGTTTTCCAGCAATTTACTGGAATGAACGCGATCTTGTTATACACTCCACTTCTATTCAAAACATTAGGCTACGGCAAGGCTGCGTCTCTATACTCTGCCATCGTAACAGGGGTGGTTAATGTTGTGTCCACGTTGGTCCCAATTTACTTTGTGGACCAGAGCGGGCGAAGAAAGCTGCTATTAGTGGGCGGAGTCCAAATGTTGGTTTGTCAAACAATTATTGCAATCATATTAGGGCTGAAAGTGAGAGACAATTCCAACACTTTGTCTCAGGGGATGGCCTTTACGATGGTGCTATTGCTGTGCCTGTTTGTGTCATCCTTCGCTTGGTCATGGGGTCCAATGGGATGGCTGGTTCCAAGTGAAATATTTCCACTGGAAACGCGGTCGGCTGGGCTAAGTGTGACAGTGTGTGTGAATATGATGTTCACGTTTTTGATTTCGCAGTCTTTTCCATCCATGCTTTGTGAAATGAAATTTGGGATCTTTCTGTTCTTCTCTGGTTGGGTGTTGGTAATGTCGTTGTTCGTGTATTATTTGCTGCCGGAGACAAAGGGTGTTCCGATTGAAGAGATGAACGAGAGAGTGTGGAAGCAACATTGGTTTTGGAGCAAATTTATGGAGGGTGAGATGGAAGAGTATTCAGATGAGTGTACACAGTCTGAAATCTAGCTTTGTTTTTCATTATGTACATTAGATTTTAGGTAGAATGTTAGAATTATTGAGAGGAATCGCAAACATGCATGCTTGTTGTTCTTCCATAATTGTGTACATATTAAGAGCATACGCCTCAACCATTTGTAATGGATAGAGATGAGATTGTACGAGTAAACATGTCAACTTTTCAAGTGTGTTAAGTAAGCATCAGTTCAAACAAGACTACAAAAAGAGTATATTCTCCAAATTCCATATACGCTCCCAAGACACCTGCAAAAGAGAAAATCAGGGAGGAAAGAGCGAGAGAGAAGTTGTCTTAAGTTTTCCGGCGAGGATCCGAAAATGAAACCCACAGACAAATAACCCAAAACCGATGTCAAAACACCCGAAATACACCGCTAAAGAGATCCTTGACGACCCTACGACCATCTACGAGACATTTGGCGGATCTCTGAGAAGAATCGTCGTCGGAAAGGGATCGAAAAATCCGAACCTTTGAGAACTTTGAAGATCTGTCGTCCTAGGCGCCTACAAGCCACGAAACTTTGTAGAAATGAAGCACAATGTTTAATACAAGGATTGAGGAGGAGAACGGAGAGGAAGAATGACGGGAATAGTCGAAGGAAGGAGGAGAAACAGAATCGAAAAATCGCGCAGGAAATCGGGCGAAGAAGAAAGGAGTCGTCGGATCCGATTCGGTCCCGAATCGGGTGCCCGCGGCCCAACCCGCGTCTTCAGCCAGCCTATCCTGTAGCGGCCCAAGACCCAAGACCCGTAACCGCTAACCTGCCTACAGCCTGCACCCGTGTCCGCTCTGCAACCCGCATCCGACAACCCGAGACCAACCTAGCTTGTTAACCGAGGCCCAGAACCCAAGCCTAGTGGCCCAACCAAACCGCCCTGCATCCAAACTCGCCTGCGAACCGAAGCCCAGCAAGCCAGCCCATATGCAGCCGACGACCCGCGAGTTGACCTGCGACCCGCGCCTCGACCCGAAGCGCTGCACGACGTGGCTCGCCCTGCGGCGCAAGCAGCCCTTCGGCACGGCTCGACTTGGGCGGCGCGGCGGCTGCTCCGGCAACTTCCTCGACGTATTCGGCTCAGATTTCCATTTTTCCCCGTTTTCACCTTTTCGACCCTCCCGAACCTGTTTTCAGCCCCAATTAAGGTAATTGAGACCATTTTAAAGCCATATTTCACATTGTTAGTTGGATTAATAAATAAAATATGAAATATTAACAAAAAGTGCGATAGGAAACAAACCCTGACAACCTTTAGAGCAGCTCTCAAGAAACGGGAGCTTATGTTAACTAACTAGGGAGAACTCGAACTAAAGCAACCAAGTGATTGAACTTTACGGTAAGGATAGACTAGAAATTGTACGAGCTACAATTTATGATGTACGAGTTATGATGATGTACGAGTTATGATGATGTATGAGATGTATTGTATGATGTTGTATACTAGTATATGATGATATATGAGTTATGATGATGTATGAGTTATGGTGCTTGAGTTATGATGCATGATGATGTGCGTAATATATATATTTCGATGTATGACGTACTTGATATGCTTAATGCACTTCATGGCGATATGATGAGTATGATGATTGCATGACGTATTAAACATGCTATATGATGATGAGTGTCATATTGCATCATGTCGATAGACCAACATAGAACACAACCCTAAGAACATGAAAATGATATTAATATAAATATCCAACGAGCATGTGTTACTTCATGTAACAAAGAGATGAGACTAGATGGTTGTGTCAGAAGAGATGTTAAGATGGGAATTAAAGGGGACCTCATGCATGTTGTATGTTCATAAGCATAGAGATACTTCCTCTAGAGATGGTGAGTGTGGACATGCACAGTATGATGATGAAAGTGTTCATGGGGAGCATGACACCGAGGGTTTCGCTGACTTTCGGACATCGCTACAGAGTAGCTTGACCAGAGAGGGACTAGGGGTGTGTGAGCCCCTAGGGATTCACACTCGCACGTGTAGGTCGTGTGTAGGGAGGTACTACACATCCATAGTAGTCCAAGATTAGAGCCATCTGTAGATGAGATAGAGATAGGTCCCAAGAGCATGATTGCATATGTTTGCATTTGCATTGCCTCCTATAGTGAGGTCACTCACTGAGTATTCTTCGAAATACTAAGGTTGTGAGCCATATCATTTTTCAGGTAAGGGCAAGATGCACATGTACACATGACAGTGACATCGTGAGCAAAGACGGGCATGCATAGGGTAGACTTATATTTAAATTCCTAGTCTTAGGTTAGAATAGGTTGTTTCGCATTTTATTGTTTTAAATTATTTTGTATTATTATTTTTATTTTCTCTAAATTTCAGTATCGTATTTAAACACGTAAGACCAGGACTGTGTTTTTTAGAGAAGAGGATGTTTTAAATGTTTTCGACATTTATACTATAGATGATTGTTTTTTTTTTAAATTATATTTGTACCTAAAGAGATGAGCCTGAAAGATTTAATAACTATTCTAAGTAGGTAGATATTTAGAGTTTTTACGAAAGAAAATATGGTTTCTTTAACCTACATCCCCAATTTTCTCCACTCCTAAGCTCATTTCACTAAAACACTCCCAACCAACTTCTTTTTCTCTTTCCCCTCTCATATTCCAAAAACTACCATACAATGGAAAGGTGTGAGTGGCTAGAATCTGCAAATTTTACTTGACAGATTTTTGAACTTGATTTGAAATAGGTTGTTCAACGATTAGCTCCCCTCCTCTCCCAGGTTTTGTTAGCTCTTCCCTTTCATTCTGTACTTTTCTTCCAGAATTAGACTTAGCCTGATGTTCTTAATATAGTGGAATATCTGTATGTAGGTCATTACAAACTTCGGACAAGTCAAGCCAATCTCAAAAATAAGATATAACGTTAGTTAAGACCAATCAAGTACGTGATTTTACTATTGGTATGGTTAGAAAATTTGTGTTATGCATGATGACACGTGTCCAATAATCCCACATATGTCATGTGTTTAACATAAAGGAGGCCTATAAAGCTTGTTTACAGAAACTCAATCAATGGTTAGTTTCAACTAGTACTTAGAACATCAGTTGGTGGAGGTCTTGTTGTTTATAGCAGTTGTAGATTGTTGTTTATAACATATGTTCCGCTAGTTGAAGGACTATGAGTGTAACCATCCCACCCACGATTTGAATTTGACAATAGTGATTTTCGCGTTAAAGAATTTATAGACCTATTTACGTGGGGAGATGATTCAAATGTTGACAAATCATATGAGCCTAAATATGAGACATCACAAATGATTCAAGTGGGTGAAGGATTATGGTGCATAGCTATTATATCACCGAGGTAAGATGACTGTAGTTGTAGCCTAAGTAGAAAAATAGCCCTCACATCTACTTCAATCACGAACAAATCTAGATACAAATTGATTTGGAGCATGCATAAGATAATAATATTAGTAGGCGCAGTTGATGGTTAAGCCAAAGGGCAACGTATCATTAATTCCCAACAAAGGGATCCTAGCTTCACCAAAGTTTTGAGTCGTTTTTGAGTCGTTTAGAGTGAAGCGGGTGGATGTGTTTTCCCCCATCCTTAGATCACAATTCTTTTTTTTTCCAAGAGTATTTTAGGCTTACGGAAAGTTGATGAACTCGCCATTCTCAATACATCTAAGTGTACAAGAGAGACGCAACGTTTTGTTTTTATTATGAAATAGTTTAATCATAAATATATGATTTAAACACATAGTTGCCACTTGGACAGTCTTTTAACTGTTGAGAAGCATTACATGACACTCTTTTGTTTTGTTTAGTATTTGGAGGGCTTCTTCTCTTTCTCCACGATCTCAACGTGAAAGCCATCAGGAAACTGTACGCCTGGGGTTCGAACAATATTACCTCCTCCAATTGCTTTGAACCTAAGTGGCATTCAAAAATATTAAGAAGCTTTGAAACAGTTAAGGCCTTGTCTTGTATTCATGCATATTCTTATAGGCATTTAGAAGACACGTACCTGTACTTGGTAACCAAGTTATGGAGAAACACAGCCATCTGCAATTTGGCAAAGTCTGCACCAATGCAAAATCTCAAGCCCCTTCCAAAAGCAATGAAATGCCTCGATGCCCCTTCACATCTCTGCTTACAACAGATACGTATCATAAACTTGTTCGGATTAGGTTTAAATAATTCCATCACATTTTGGTGGCTATGTTCGGTTACGATCCACCAAAATTACAACCATTCAATTTGACCCTACGTTACTCTAGAGTTTGTTTTGAACCCTTTAAATAGTTATCAATGTTATTTAAAATCATTCAATTTGGATTGGATCTATCTTTTTCGTGGACCGGGTTGGATGTGACCCACTATCGAAATATGTCGAAACAAGTAAAAGAAACAAAGGAACAATTTGAGGGGAGAGATCTTTTCGAGCAAAGAAACCTTGAGCACTTAGCTTTTTAATATCTCATGAATATTTATGGCCAAGAAAACACTCATTAGCTTCCTAAACTTTATCCTTAAAGTTAAGAACCACTTACCATCTCCCCTAATTAAATTTGGTCTACAATCTGACAACTACCACCAATTCTCTATAGTTGCTTCATAAGTTAGTAACTTATTACACTAAATTTTCTAATAATTCTCTTCAATTACTACCTAAATAAGTAGTAACTTATTTTACTAGGTCAAGTTTATTAGCTCACAGGCGGATTCTTATCTCAAATAAACAATTATTTTCTTTGCCTCGAAATATTAGATTAATGGTTTTTTTTTTCTTTAGAGTTTTTGAGATTGAATTCATTGGATCTCGTTCGGTTTCGAGTTTTTTAGAACGACGGGTTGGATAACATATTTATGAATATATATAGGTAGCACATCATATTGTGTGTATGTACATATAAAGGCTATTAAAATATATACTCAACGTACCTCCCACCGCCATGGGTTGAAGGCAAGTGGGTCAACATAATGCTTTGGATCCAAATGGATAGCTGGAGGACACACCATGACACCCCATCCCGCCGGGATGGTAATTCCTGTACGTGCAACATACACACCCTTTTACTAACAATACAATTAATGAAGCAATTAAAACACAACATTTGGCCTTACCCTTAAACTCAACGTCTCTCAATGCTCTTCGAAAGATCCCAGGAGCAATATTAGCCAGCCTCAATGTCTCATTCAAAAACTACAAAATCAAGTTATTAATCAATCAATTTCAAATACGTATAAAAAAAAATAAAAAAAAACAAAGAATTTTATAATTAATTCTTCCTTCACCTTGAATGTAAATGTCATGGATTTGTATTCATTCCAAGTAATCCCAGAAGCTTTATCTTTCCTGTTCTTCAAAATTCCCTCATGTTCTTCCTAATAAACATTGAAAAATGTTAAGAATGTGGGACTATCCAATGGTGGGTACTCCAATTAACAAAATTGATATCAAAATTTAAGAAGCACACAGTTAATTGGGTCAAGACGTGGGGATGATCTAGGAGAAATTTGATAGCTAAAGTTAAAGCAATGGAAGTGGTTTCATAGCTAGCAAAAAGAAGCAAAAAGATCAAATCCAAAGCGATTTCTTTAGTGAGAGGTGTTCCATCCTTTTGAAGTTCTTGAAGAACAAAGTCAAAAAAATCAACATTTTGTTTCCTTGGATTTTGCTGCCTTTCTTCTAACATGTTTTCCAGCATCCTCATCACTCTTTTTCTACCCTGTTTAACAAATCAATTCCATTAAACATCATAATTCAAATTAAATTCATAATTTAGTATGAAAAAATAATTCAAATTACCCGTAAGCATTTATGATAAGCCGTTCCAGGAATATCAAGAGGGAAAGACACCAAACCCTGAATGAATGCAACAAAATTCTCTCTCAAATTCTCTGGTGAATTTTCTGGATCATAACTAATCAACTTGTTTGCCGTGAGATCGAGTANAGACTGCATTTTTGCTTCCTTGACATGTTCCACACCCACATGCATTGTTTGCAACGTCTCCCATGCTGCCTTTGTCGAGTCCTTCTCTACAAACATGAGAAGAATGTCCTTCCGGACTACTTGGTAGATGGCGGCAAGAGCCATCCTGTCCTTACACTCCTCAATGTCACATTGCTCAATGGCATCCCACACGACTTGTGCTTGTAAGTTGACATGCATTTTTATCGATCATGTTGCGTAGTTACTCTTCGTGAGTAACGGGTACTGGAATGTTACACTTCCCCTCCTTTCCTCTCTTTAGCATTGTCACTTCTCCTTCGGTGACTTTGTATGGTGACGACATTTGTTTCGACATCCTCAAAGCCGTAATACAAAATGTTGGATGTGACCCTCGATCAAAATTATGTCGAAACAAGTAAAAGAGGCAAAGGAACACCTTGAGGGGCTCTATCTTTTGAAGCGAAGAAAGCTTAAGCACTTAGCTTTAAAATTCTATTTATTAGGGTGAAAAATCGTACATCTTAAGGAGTATTTACCGTAGAGGAAACACTAACTATGTTCTTAAACTTTTTCCTCACACTAAGAACTAGTAACGATCTTCCTAACTAAAGCATAAAACTTGGTCACCAACCACAAAATTTATTGGAAAGATGGTTGAAAACTATTACACTTTGTTGAATCAAATTAAGTAGAAAATGATATTAAAATCTAAAAAAATAGAAAAATCACAAAAAAAAAAAAAAAAAAAAAAAAAAAAAAAAAAAAATTGAAAGGTTTTTGAGTATCAATTTACATTTGCAATTTCATCCTTCAATTCAACTACTTTACAAGATGCCCATCTTCTTAATCTTGTAGTTGCTGCAGCTTCAACTTCAGAAACCATACTTTTCAAACATTCAATTCCAAAAGCGTTAACAATCATGTTCTTGAGATACTTATGCATGAAGCCATGCAAGGATCCGAAGAATTGATCTCCAAATATCTTTTTGAAGGTCTCTGGATACCAACATTCGAACAATGTTTCCTCTTGTTCGAATATGAGATAGTTTAGGTCAGGATCTGTTGAGATAATCAATGGTTTCCCCACTAAACTTGTTTTGAAAATGGGTCCATACCTGAACCAAAAATACCAAAATTTTATTGGAATTGAAGGGCGAAAATTGATATTTCCAAAGAAAAAAAATGAACTTTTTTTGTTTTGAGTACTTGAGAACTCTGTCTTTGATGAAAGGAGATACGTCGAATGATGGATTGGGAGCAAAGAAGTGGTTTGTTTCACCAAGAATGGGGAAACCCATTGAACCTTTTGGAAGTTTTGCATTATATTTGGATTTTATCAAGGCATGGAGGCAGGTTATGATACTCATACCAAAAATGATAGCCATAAGAACCCACATTTTGGTTATGAATTTAATCAAAAGTTTTGGTGGATAGGGAAGAACTATATGCTGAAGATTATTATGAAAAGGAGAGAGAGAGAGAGGGTTAGACGTTTTGTTGGAGTGAGATCTTAAATAGACGTAATAATTTAATGCTAAATGGTTATTGTTTTGCCGTTGCTTGTCGTGTCGGAATTACGTTGAATACATCCATTAAGCACTTGGAAGTTTCTCACAAAAATATCTCACTACAAATTTACGAAAAGGGCTACTTGTTGTGGGATTATTGATTAAAAGTTGTCATTTGGTTCACTCCTAACTTTATTTAGATAAATTAAAACACTTATGTACAAACTTAAAAGGGTTCGTTTTAGGATAGTTAAGTGATTTTAACTTTATGGACAGGTTCTAGGTTCAATTTTTTTTTTAATATCGATCGTAGATGAATTGGATTAGGGGAAGTTGAATCTAGGAGAATTTGGCCAAGGCAAGCATAGCAGTACTAAGTGAGCTTGAAACTATTAGTGGATTCACCGCTAGAATGCCTATAGACCGGTGGGATGAAGTTGTTGTGTTGTATGATCAACGCATATTGTGTGGTTGTTTATTATGTGTCAATATGATAATGATATGACTATATTTTTTTATTTGATGTATCGTACTTCTATGCATATAAATCTTATGACTATATGATATTTTAACGACTCTATTTTTTGTAATAAAATAGAGATACCATTGTATGCATGACATGCTTAATGTGCGTAAATTTATTTAGAGGAATTACATGTGGTAAACAAAAACATATTCTGTTTTCAATAAAGTTATAATTGATGTTTATTCATTAAAGATTGTTATTGAATAACGTGAATGTTACGATGATCAATCTAAACCCAATAAACTAAGAACACTCTGGCTATAGTATGATTACTTGAACTATACATAGAGACATAAGAGTGGATCAAGTTCAAGTATATAGTCAAAATTATCTATAGTACAGGGATAAAGTTGAGTACCTTATTCTGGGGACACTATGGATGCGGCCCACTTTTGAATATAATATAAACAATGTGATCACTAAATTGCACATGTGGAGACATGTGAGTGGGGGCGTCCCATGCAATGAGTATTGCATAAGATCGGACCATGAAGAAAACCACTCTCACTTTGTAATGTCGTTTACTGTTGAGACTGATTTTTTCATTCGATGACCTCGGTAACTCGATCTTAATCCTAAGCTAACTATGAACTTCTATTTATTCGGAATTATCCTTAGATTTGCATGAGTGAGAGTGGCCCGAGTTCGCCGACTCAATAAGCCTCCCATTTCAGGGGTAAGACTAGGTGAATAGCTGGGGACATAGGGTCTAAGATGGAATACACTCTTACTCGCTTTTAGGGACAGTAGAGAGGTTGTTCCCTTAAGTACTGACTCCAAGTCTTGAACAAGGGGGCCCACCCTCTCATTGGCCCGAGAGGGATTCAACTAGGTGGTTGGACCACAAACCCATTGTTCATTAGAGGATTAGTGAGACTTAAGGAACAAAAAGTAACTTTAGGGGTAAAACGGTAAATTGACCCAGCTCTAGTTACGAACAACCTGTAAAGGATCGACTTACTAATCATGGTTATATCAAATGGACAGAAATATATCTATAGTGAGGGGAGTGCAACTACTAGGCTATAGTGGAGTGTCCTAGTAGTTAGCGAATGTTGGTTCATAAGGTTAATGAATTTAGCCGGTTAATCTCGGATCGTTGGAGCCCATGATCTGTAGGTCCATTAGGTTCCTCTGCTAGCTCATATTGGACTAAATCTTAGAACAGTGTGACGAGTGAGTTCGAAGTGTTTGAATTCAAACTAGGTAATACATGTTAAATATATACGATATATTTAACCACATTTTGTTTTAATTATGAATTGAACAAAAAGGGAGAATGAAAGATATTTACATAAGATTTAAATATTTTAATTATGAATAGTGATTCATAATCAATATGTTCCGAAATTGATTGAGACTGACATTTGATTTAATGCTAAATATTAATTAAATTGTTTAATTAATCATTTAATATTATTTTGATGTTAAATATTAATTAAATTGTTTAATTAATCATTTAATATTATTTTGATTTGAAATTAATTATTTAAATTAATTATTGAATTAAAATAAAGAAAGTCAAAATGTTGACTTCACCTAATGGAAAAATCCATGTTTGAGTTAGTGGAATATTGAGTGTCAAAATTTGAGTGATCTCAAATTTGCATGAACATAAAAATATGACTCTATAAATAGAGTGATCAAGGGACATGAAACTTCTCCAAGAAAAACCTTGAGAAAAACTCTCAATAAACTCTCTCTTCATATATATTAGATCGCTTCCAAGTTTAGTCACTCATCGAATTCCACAATCCCGTTTTAAGGCCGAAGAATAGTAGAGAAGACACTAGTGGTGGTTCGAAACCGTTTGTGAGGAAAAAAAATTTGAACCACAAAAGGTTAGTATTCAAACTCATTGAGTTTTAATGCTTTTGAACATGCTAGCTAATTTACTATAATTGATGTACTTAGAGTGCCTAAGATCCAAATTGCTTGCGCATGTGTTATATTAACACCATCAATTGGTATAGAGCAAGTTTTAGGCCCTTGATTTACATTAATTTGAGCTGGGTACCATTTCATGATGAAATTTTGTAGTTGCTAAAGTGGATGTTTATGGTTTTGGCATTTTTTTTATGCTTCCATTTGATGCAATTATTGTAATTGGCCTAACGTGTATGGACTTTAATGATTGAAGGAAGGTCTGTAATTTTTATGGAGTCATTAGAGTCCATTTTAGGTTGTAATTGATCGAAAATAGAAGAGACAGCAAGCTGAATCGAAGAAGAAGATGGAAAAGGCAGTTCGGGTGTTTTTTCTGGCAGTTGGGGTCTGGTTCAACGTTTTTAAAGGTTGGTTCGGCCAGTTCGTGATCCTCGGGAGCGGTTCAAGTTATTTTTAATTTTTAATGTAATAATTTAGTTAATTGCTTGTTTTAAAATGCCAAAACCAATCCACTTTAGTGTGTTTAATTAATTATGCATTATGAATGTATGTTTTAATTAAATAGAAAATGTATATGCATAACGTATGTCATATAGATTTAAAATCCTACCATAGGCTAAGCATGTTTCATGCATTCCAAGTATGTTATAAGTGTTATAATGTATAGTATGCATGTTTAGGGTTCCATGAGTGATAGATATAAATTGTTATATTATTGCATGGTATGGATGATTATATAATTGTTATATAAAGTATGTTAGATGCATGTTATAGGTTATTTTCAACGTCATAAAATGATATAGACGTTAAAATCTATAACAAAGATAAATGCATGCTCACTTAAGGTTAACAACCAAGCATGATCAATTTTAATAGTTAAAATAGGTTGATATCTTGTGAAACTGCGGTTACAAGAAAGCTCACCTGACACGATCTTGTCTAAGGCTGAAGGTACTTAAGTTGACAGTTTACGGAACACCTGCTACCTGGATATCAGGCCAGTACTTGAACTTAGTTAGCCTAGTTTTATGAGCATGTGTGAGTGATGTAAGGATTTTTTTTAAAAAAAATGAAAAATCATCTAGATATCATAGGTAAAAATCCAGTATAAATGTTATACTTGGAAAAATCACCTAGACTTAGGTTATATCTAATTAGCCGGAATATACCAAAGTAATAAGTATACACAACTGTCTAAAATACTTAATGGGAGTAAAAAGATATATGAGATACATCGTTTTCTTTTTACGCTCTCTGGAAAATTCATACTGTGAGATTCATGCTTGGCCTTGTGTTGCCCTAGGAGCGGCCTCCATTCGGAAGGTATTTGCATGAGTCAATAACAAGGTGAATAGAGAAAGTATTTATAGTAAGTGGGAAAAGGAAGTATATCAACACATCCAATGGTCTCCACCACTAGGTTGCACCGTGGGATTCCCATGTTTCGTCTGCATGTTGGCCTAGAGCAACTACCCATTCAGAGGGTCATAACATGGGAGTCGGAACAATGCAAATTTTAGAAATGGATAGGATTTCTTAGGTCCATTCCCAACTTTAGCTTTTTCATTCGATAGCATTGTTGGGGCCGATCTCTGAGGACTGAAAATGGCGGGTCACACTTACGAAGAATTACTAAGAGTTAGTATATTCTTGAACAAAGTTGTAACGATCCTAAATTTCCACATATCCTGAGTCGCCACTAACGTCTCATGCTCATCTCTAATGCAGAATAAAAATCTAAGCATGCTCATCTTTGATAGCGGAAAAAAAATTAAAACTTCAGAATACATTAAAACATTGGAAAACACTACCGGACTTACGCGTGTTTCAAACATTGTGCTAGAGTTCCAAAAAATAAAATAAAATAAAATAAAATAAAATAAAACGACTACAAATTAATTAATCTAAATGAATGAATTGCAAACGCCCTATTCTAACTAAGACTAGGAATTAAATATGCATCTATCCTATGCACGCGCCACAGTCTCTGATCACGATGCCACCGTCAACCGTACATGGGCGCCTTGCCTTTACTTGAAAAAAAAACAATATGGCACACGGCCTGAGTAAGAAATACTCAGTAAGTGACCCCACTATAGGGGCCATGCTAATGCAAACACATGCAATCATGAATAGGGACCTACCTCTAATCATCCAGTCTTGGACAAATTGGATGTGTAGTACTTCCCTACACACGACCCACACGTGTGAATGTGAGTCCCCAGGGCGCTCGCACGCCCCCTGGACCCTCTGGTCAAGCTAATCTGTAGCGACGTCCGGAGGTCAGCGGAACCCCATAGTGTCATGCGCCTCATGAACACCCTCATCTGTGTGCTTTCGCACCTGTGCGCATTCGCGCTCATCGTAAGGTGCGCGTCCGCACTCATCATCTCTAAGGGAAGTAGCCCTATGCTTATGAACATACAAAATGCATGAGGTCCCTCTAAATCCATCGTAATGTCTCTTCTGACACAACCCTCTAGTCTCATCTCTTTGTTACTCTAGGTAACGCATACTCGTGGATGTTTATATTACTATCATTTTCATGCTCTTAGGGTTGTGTCCTACGTCGATCTAACGACATGATGCAATATGGCACTCATCATCATCTAGCATGCTCAATATGGAAAACATCATCATATTAGGGTAAAAATCATGCAATCATCATGCTCATCATAATGCCACAACGTGCGTCAAACATATCAAGCGTCACTCAACAAAATATGTATATACTGGCACATAACATCAAGCATCATACAATTTATTTAGCCTATCCTATAGTAAGGCCACTTACTTGGTTGGCCTTGGCCGAAGTACTCCCTAAATCGCTAAACGTAAGCTCCCGTTCCGTGAGAGCCGCTCCCTACGTCCCCGAGGTTTGTTTCCTATCACACCGTCCACCACTTTCCGTTAGTATTTCACAATTAATTTACCTATAATTTAATAAATGTGAAATACGGCTCTGAAACGGCCTCGGATACCTTAATCGGGGCCGAAAACAGATTCGGGAGGGTCGAAACAGTAGAAACTGGACTGAAAACAGGTGAGCCGAGCCGAACAGCCGCTGGAGCGTCGCCGGAGGGAGCCCGAGCCGTTTGCGCCGAGCCGAGCTGAGAGACTGCCTGCGCCGTTGAGTGACACATGGCAGTAGCAGAGAAAGCCACGTCGGGCGGCAGTGTCGGGTCAAAGCGCGGGTCGCAGCCCGGTTCGGGTCGTGGGCTGTGGAGGGCTACTGGGCCAAGACTAATCGTTGGGCCTCGGCTTACTGGGCTGGGCTGCAGGAGTTTGGTTTGCAGGCCGGCTCAATTGGACCGTGGGTCTGGTCTGGGTTGGTTCAACTGAACCGTAGCTTCTGGGCCGGTTTGAGGTTTGGGCCGCTGAAGTTGGGCTGGGCCGAAGGCAGAGGCCAAGGGAGGAACGGGCTGGCTCTCCCGGGTTCTGGGTTCGGGTTGACCCGGATCTGTGGATCTCGTCTTCCTTACCCGACTTCGGCCGATTTTCTGGCGAGCTTTCTCTCTCTTTCCCGCGGCGTTTCCGTTGCTGATTTCGGTCCTCTTCCTTCCCTTTTCCTCTTTGTTCGTCGTCCTTCTTTCTTTTCTGGGAGTTTTGCGGCCTAAAAGCTCCTAAAAGCCATAGATCTAAGAATCGATTAAGAAACCTAATCTTTCCGACCTCGGTTACCGACGACGACGCTTAGGAAATAACACAAAACGCACCCTGAGTTATTGTGCTTTCGTTAGGGATCCCTCTAATGGTGGTAACAGGTCGTTTGGTGTTAGTTTGAGGGTGGTTTGAGGGCTCGTCGGAGAAACTGGACACTCGTCGACGTTTGTCCGAAATCTCTCTCTCTCTCCAAATTTTCTCTCTTTTCTCCCTTTGCAGGTGTTCTGAAACTTTGCAGGGTGTCGTGGGTTGAGGGTGGGCATGCTGTGGCCGTTGTTTCGCGTGGGTTCCGCGAAACTCGCGGGTTTTCCGGCGACTGAGTTTTTTTTTTTACTTTATTTGATTTATTTATTTATTTATTTTTATTATATGTATATATATTTTTTCCTTTCATTCCTGGGTCGTTACAAAAGTGGCGATAACTAAAACACTATAGGAATAAGAGTTATTCTGAGATTAGTGTTTAAGTCAAGAATGTCTTGGTTTAGTGAAGGAGTGATTGACTGTTCCTCGGAAGCAATTGCTCTAACTCACTAAAGTATCGTTGCAAATTAATAATTTTTGGGTACATTATTACATTTGCTAAACCTGATTGGATTAAAAAGGACTAAGTCAATTCACTAATAGAACTTGTTTTAAATCTCAGCATGTCAAGCTCAATAGTACAATTACTCGCTTCTGAGAAATTAAACGGCGACAATTACGCAACTTGGAAATCAAACCTAAACACAATACTTGTAATTGATGATTTAAGATTTGTTTTAACTGAGGATTGTCCTCCAAACCCCAGCTCAAATTCAAACCAAACAGTTCGGGGTGCATATGATAGATGGACAAAGGCAAATGACAAAACCCGAGTGTACATTTTAGCCAGCATATCTGATGTTTTGGCTAAGAAACACAATGTTATGGGTACTGCTAAAGAGATTATGGAATCTCTGAAAGGGATGTTTGGACAACCGTCCTTCTCCCTTAGCATGAAGCCATAAAATACGTTTACAACTGCCGTATGAAAGAAGAGACCTCAGTTAGAGAACATGTCCTGGACATGATGGTCCATTTCAATGTGGCAGAAGTAAATGGAGCTGTCATTGATGAGAACAGTCAAGTCAGTTTTATCATAGAGTCTCTTCCTAAGAGCTTCTTCCAGTTCCGCACAAATGCGATGATGAACAAGATAGAATATAACTTGACTGCTCTTCTCAATGAGCTACAGACTTATCAGTCCCTTTTAACGAACAAGGGACAAACAGAAGAAGCAAATGTTCCTGTCTCTAAGAAATTACTACGAGGATCGTCCTCCAAAAATAAGTCTGGTCCTTTAACTTTTAAAAATGTTTTGATAAAGAAGAATGGTAAGGGAAAAAATAAGATTCCCACTGACCGCAAACACAAGGTTAAAAAAGCAGATAAAGGAAAATGTTTCCATTGCAATGAAAAGGGGCACTGGAAGAGAAACTACCCAAAATACCTTGCAGAGAAGAAAGCCGAAAAGGTACAACAAGATAAATATGATTTACTAGTTGTAGAAATATGTTTAGTAGAGTATAATCACTCAACCTGGATACTGGATACTGGATACTGGATTCAGGGGCCACTAATTATATTTGTTCTTTTTTGCAGGAAACTGGAGAATGCTTGCGAAAGGCAAGATAACATTCAGGGTTGGAACAGGAGATGTTGACTTAGCAAGATCATTAGGAAATTTAAGTTGTTTTTTAGATAGATTCATTATATTAGATAATGTACTTTTTTTGTCCTGGAATAAAAAGAAATCTAATATCTATCTTTGGTTTATTAGAACAATTGTATAAAGTATCTTTTGAAATCAATGAAGTGTTCATTTGCAAAAAAAAGTATTCATATTTGTTCTGCAAAACTAGAAAACAACTTATATATGTTAAAATCGAGCGAAACAAAAACTATTTTAAATATCATGATATTTAAAACAGCTGAAACTCAAAATAAACAACAAAAGATTTCGCAATAGGATTGGGAGATTGGTTAAAAGAGGACTTTTAAATCAGTTAGAAGACAAAGGTTATTTAGAGTCAAATAAACCTTAGAACTCGTGCATACAGATCTCTGTAGTCCAATGAATGTCAAAGAACAAGGAGGGTATGAATATTTCATCAATTTTATTGATGATTATTTAAGGTATGACTATATTTACCTAATGCGTCACAAGTCCGAAGCTTTTGAAAAGTTCAGAGAGTATAAGACTGAGGTTGAGAATCTATTAGGAAAAACTATTAAAACACTTCGATCAGATCGAGGTGGATTGTATATAGACTTAAGATTCCAAGTCTATATGATAGAACATGGAATAACGTCTCAACTCTCAGCCCCTAGTATGCCTCAACAGAACGGTGTATCAGAAAGGAAAAATAGTACTCTGTTAGACATGGTTCGGTCTATGATGAGTTTCGCTCAACTACCTGATTCGTTTTGGGGATATTTTGTGGAGACTGTTGCATACATTTTGAACATGGTTCCTTCTAATAGTGTTTCAGAAACACCTTATGAGTTATGGAGAGGGCGTAAAGGTAGTTTACGTTACTTCAGGATTTAGGGATTCCCAGCACATGTGTTGGTGCAAAACCCCAAGAAATTAGAACATCGTTCAAAATTATGCCTATTTGTAGAATACCCCAAAGAGACGAAAGGTGGTCTATTTTATGACCCTCAAGAAAACAGAGTGTTTGTATCAACAAACGCTATTCTTAGAGGAAGACCACGTAAGAAATCATCAACCTCGCAACAAACTAGTATTGAGTGAGATTTCTAAAGAAGCTATTGATAAAAACAAAAAGAATTGTTGATCAGGCTGGTCCTTCAACAAGAGTTGTTGAAGGAGTTGACACTTCTGGTCAATCACATCCTTCTCAAGAGTTGAGAATGCCTCGACATATTGGGAGGGTTATAACTCAACCCGATCGTTACGTGGGTTTGGCAGAAACACAGGTCATCATACCTGGTGATGACGTTGAGGATCCATTGACCTATAAACAGGCAATGAATGATGAAGATAGAGATTAGTGGATCAAAGCCATGAATCTTGAAATGGAGTCAATGTACTTCAATTCAGTATGGGAACTTGTAGATCAACTAGATGTGGTAAAACTTATTGGTTGCAAATGGATCCACAAGAGGAAATGAGACCAAGTCGATACGGTACACACCTTTAAAGCTCGACTTGTAGCAAAGGGTTATACCCAAAGAGAGGGGGTGGACTATGAAGAAACCTTCTCTCCTGTTGCTATGCTTAAACCAATTAGAATATTTTTGTCCATTGTCACATTTTATGATTATGAAATTTGGCATATGGATGTCAAGACAGCCTTTCTAAACGGAAATCTTGAGGAGAATATCTATATGGCTTAACGAGAGGGGTTCATTGAACAGGATCACGAGCAAAAGGTTTGCAAGCTTAAAAGATCCATTTATGGGTTGAAGCAAGCATCTAGATCTTGGTATATAAGGTTTGATACTGCGATCAAATCTTATGGCTTTAAAGAAAATGTTGACAAACCTTGTGTTCACAAGAAGATAATCAACTCTACAGTAGTTTTCCTGGTGTTGTACGTTGACGATATCCTACTCATTGAGAATGATGTGGGATTTCTAACTAATATTAAGTATTGGTTAGCGACACAATACCAAATAAAAGATTTGGGAGAGGCTCAGTTTGTTCTTGGAATCCAAATTGTTCGGAATTGCAAGAACAAAACACTAGCATTGTCTTAGGCATCGTATATCGACAAAATGTTGGTTCGATATAAGATGCAGGACTCCAAGCAAGGATTACTACCTTTCAGGCATGGAGTTCATTTATCGAAGGAACAAAGTCCTAAGACACCTCAAGAAATTGAGGATATGAGACATATTCCCTATGCATCAGTAGTCGGTAGTCTGATGTATGTCATGTTGTGTACTTGACCCGACATATGCTATGCTGTGGAAATTGTTAGCAGATATTAGTCTAATCCGGGACATGCTCATTGGACTGCCGTTAAAAATATCCTCAAGTATCTTAGAAGAACGAGGGACTATATGCTAATGTACGGTGATAAGGATCTGATCCTTACAGGGTACACTGACTCAAATTTTCAGACCGATATCGATTCGAGGAAATTGACATTGGGATCTGTTTTCACTCTGAATGGAGGAGCAATAATATGGAGAAGCATAAAGAAAGGTTGCATTGCTGATTCCACCATGGAAGTTGAGTATGTTGCTACTTGTGAAGCAGTGAAAGAATCAGTATGGCTTAGGAAGTCGTTCTAAATATGCATTTGCCTATCACTCTTTATTGTGATAATAGTGAAGCAGTTGCAAATTCTAAAGAACCAAGAAGCCATAAGCAAGGAAAACATATTGAGCGCAAATATCATCTCATAAGGGAGATTGTGCAACGAGGAGATGTGATCGTCACACAGATAGCTTTAGAGCACAACATTGCTGATCCATTTACAAAGCCCCTACCGGTTAAAGTGTTTGAAGGGCACCTAGTGAGTCTAGGACTACGAGTTATGTAATCTAGGGCAAGGGAGAGAAAATGCATGGGTATATAATAGCCTAGTTCATTGTATTTATGTCTTTCTCTCTACTCAACATTATAAAACCCCATTAGAATTTTAGTCCAAGTGGGAGTTTGTTGGGTTTTATGTCCTAAAACTCATAGTTTGTAAACAAAAACATATTCTGTTTTTAATAAAGTTATGATTGATGTTTATTTAGTGAAGATTGTTATTGAATAAAGTGAATGTTACGATCATTGATCTAAATCCAATAAACTAAGAACACTCTGGTTATAGTATGATTACTTGAACTATATGTAGAGACATAAGAGTGGATCAAGTTCAAGTATATAGTCAAAATTATCTATAGTATAGGGATAAGGCTAAGTACTTTATTCTGGGGACACTATGGATGCGGTCCACTTTTGTATATAATATAAATAATGTGATCACTAAATTGTGCATGTGAAGACATGTGAGTGGGGGCGTCCTATGCAATGAATATTGCATCAGATCAGACCATGAAGAAAACCACTCTCACTTTATAATGCCGCTTACTATTGAGACTGATTTTTTCATTTGATGACCTAGGTAACTCGATCTTAATCCTGAGCTAACTATGAAATCCTATTTATTCGGAATTATTCTTAGATTTGCATGGGTGAGAGTGGCCCGAGTTCGCCGACTCAATAAGCCTCCCATTTCAAGGGTAAGTCTGGGTGAATAGTTGGGGACATAGGGTCTAAGATGAAATTCACTCTTACCCGCTTTTAGGGACAGTAGAGATGTTGTTCCCTTAAGTACTGGCTCCAAGTCTTGAACAAGGGGGCCCACCTTCTCATTGGCCCGAGAGGGATTCGGCTTAGTGGTTGGCCACAAACCAATTGTTCATTAAAGGATTAGTGGGACTTAAGGAACAAAAAGTAACTTTAGGGGTAAAACGGTAAATTGACCCAGCTCTAGTACGAACAACCTGTGAAGGATCGACTTACTAATCATAGTTATATCAAATGGATAGAAATATATCTATAGTGAGGGGAGTGCAACTACTAGGCTATAGTGGAGTGTCCTAGTAGTTAGCGAATGTTGGTTCACCAGGTTAATGAGTTTAGCCGGTTAATCTCGGATCGTGGAGCCCATGATCTGTAGGTCCATTAGGTCCCTCTACTAGCTCATATCGGACTAAACCTTAGAACAATGTGAGGAGTGAGTTCGAAGTGTTCAAATTCAAATTAGGGAATACATGCTAAATATATACTATATATTTAACCACATTTTGTTTTAATTATGAATTGAACAAAAAGAGAGAATTGAAGATATTTAAATAAGATTTAAATATTTTGATTATGAATAGAGATTCATAATCAATATTTGTCAAAATTGATTGGGATTGACATTTGATTTAATGTTAAATATTAATTAAAATTTTTAATTAATCATTAAATATTATTTTGATTTGAAATTAATTATTTAAATTAATTGTTAAATTAGAATAAAGAAACTCAAAATGTTGACTTCAGCGGGAAAAATTCATGTTTGAGTTAGTGGAATATTGAGTGTTAATCTATAGTTTAACCAAACTTGCATATTTCCACAAATTTGAGTAGAATCTTGAGTGTCAAAATTTAGTTTAACCAAACATGCATGTTTGCCAAATAAACCCCACATATTTGAGCGGAATTTTGTTAACTCAAACTTGCATGCTTGCCGCATAATCCCACACATTTGAGTGGAATTTTGAGTGTCAAAAGTGGTGATCTCAAATTTGCATGAACATGCAAATATGACTATATAAATAGAGTGATCAAGGTACATGAAACTTCTTCCTTGACAAAACCTTAAGAGAAACTTTCACAAACTCTCTCTTCATATATACTAAATCCCTTCCAAGTTTAGTCATTCACCGGATTCCACAATCCCGTTCTAAGGCCGGAGAATAGTAGAGAAGACACTAGTGGTGGTTCAAAATCATTCGTGAGGAAAAATGAATTTGAACTACAAAAGGTTCGTATTCAAACTCATTGAGTTTTAATGCTTTTGAACATGCTAGCTAATTTACTATAATTGATATACGTAGAGTGTCTAAGATCCAAATTGCTTCCGCATGTGTTATATTAACACCATCATATGCAAAATTTTAAAATAGAGGTAACAATAATGTTAACAATAATTAATCACAAATCATATGGCTTCTACACATGAGGAGAGAGAAAATGCAGGTGAGCCACGTGTCATCAGATGGGAGGAGCGACGTATCTGGGCAAGTGGTGGACACGCGTCGAACGCTGAATCTAATGCGGCCCCAGCCGCACAGCGACATGCATCCCTCTGCAAACCCAAACGACCCATGATCCTGTACCAACTCGACTCAACCCAACCGGTGACTCATCAGTCTAGATGACCCGTGGATCAACCCGAGTCACCTGAACCGGACTGCGACCGAGTTTTTGCCCACGCGTGAGACCTGCGACTACTTCGCGCTAGGCATGTGTGGAACATGTGGGTGTGCGTGTAATGCATGTGCACATGTGGGAGAACGTGTGGCGAGCGCGTAAGCTCCTTTTTGGCTTGTTCGACTTCTATTTGCCCGATTTTCTTCCCGATTCCAATTCTAACTCTATTCTTATATGAAATAGGACAAAATTGGAGAAAATCTGTACTTTTGGACATGCTATTTGTGTAAAAACGCTAAACGAAGAGCACTCGTCAATCATGTAAGTTATCGTACGAATTTTTATGAAGCAATACTTGTAGGGATTTCTTGTAATGCATGCATGCTATTGTATTTACCTTAGGTGGTATCTTTCCAGGACCAAATGTACGTAATTTGATTGTTATGAATATGGATGTATAATGTGAAGTATTATGAGAATTATCTTAGTGTTGCAATTATGTTTTTAGCTACCTCTATATATGAATATGTTTAATTCATGTTGAAAGGAGGACGGGTATTTTTGAACTCTGCGCTTCGAGAGCTCGATGTTAAAATATCATCATTAGTCCAATAGAGTCGAGCTCATTAATTGTATGATCTCATTTATATTTATTTTAGTAAAATGATTTAGGTATTTTAGAATAAAGATAATGATATATTTTAGGAGAGAGATCTACATATTTTAGGAATAGATTGCGTAAGCTCTAGAATAAATACCCCTCCACCCTACTTACGTTTTTATCCCAAGCAGTACAAAGTAGTAGTATTCTACAAGGTGTCTTGTCTTGTCTTCTCGATTAGTCTTAATAAAGAGTGCGAGTATTTCCCACAAAGAGTTGTGTTCAACAATCTGGTATCAGAGTCATGCCCTAAACTTAGTCATGACAATAGAATCCTTAAATATTGAACAAAGAATTGTGAGTCTCGAAGGTGTAGTCAAAAGTGACTAAAGTGTCGAACCATTGTTTGAGAGCTCCAGAGAAAGGAGTTGAGCCTCAATTAAGGGGAGACTATTCGAGGCTCCATAGTAGTGTACTTTGTTCGAGGGGACTATTGTTGAGGATTGTTGGGAGTGAGTCCCATAGTCGCTAGTTTAGAATACATCTCCATTGAAATGAGGCCTTTTGGAGAAGCCCAAAGCAAAACCATGAGAGCTTATGTTCAAAGTGGACAATATCATACCATTTTGGAGATCCGTAATTCCTAACATGGTATTAGAGCAAAGTTGGTGTAGGGTGTCTGATCTCTTGTAATTCTTAGTATGCTCTGTGGTTGCAGCTTTGTCTAATCTTCCACATCAGAAACGATTTCTTGAGATTATTAGTGAGTGAGTTTCTTGTGTCGTGAGTAGTCCGTGACTGTAAGTTTTGTGTCGAAAAGACTTGTTTGGTATTACTGAGGTATTGCCAACATGATGGGTGACTTCCAAATCATAAGAGGAATCAAAAAACTTAACAACAACAACTACAAAACGTGGAAAATATGCATAATGTCCTATTTACAAGGACAGGACCTTTGGAGGTAGTTGGCGGGAGTGAAACTACACCGCCAGAGGAGGATTCTAATGGCGCCTTGGAGAATCAAAGTAGGCAAAACAATGTTTGCCTTGAAGACTACAATCAAAGAAGAGATGTTAGAGCATATTTGGGATAAAAAACATCGAAAAAAGCATGAGACGTTCGTGATGTTATTCTCAAAGAAGAACGATACGAGACTACAACTTCTGGAGAACGAGTTGTTATCAATTTCACAATGTGACATGACGATTGCTCAGTACTTCCACAAAGTCAAGTCAATTTGTCGGGAGATTACTAAACTAGACCCGAAGTCCACAATTAGAGAAGATCGAATGAAGAGGATCATTATCCACAGATTGCGACTAGAATATAGAACTTCATTGTTGTTGTACAAGGATGACCTATTCAACCATCACCTATAAAGTCTGAAAATTTGTTAGCCAGCAAAGAAGCCATGACTAAACAAATGGGAGACATCACATTGAAGAGTGAAGAAGAAGCATTCTACACAAGTGAAAGTCGGAGTAAATAATAAGTTGCCTAGCAAAAGTGGATACAAAAACGGTGACAAAAGAAGAAGTCATCAAGGAGCTGCACAACCTGAGAGAGCTCAGAACAATGACAACCAGAGTTCTTAAGGAAAAAGATTTGAAGGTATTTGCTACAATTGTGGGAAGAAAGTTAAGTGAAGGGAATGAACTCTTCATCCACGTAGCGGAAACATTGGGAACCGTTTTGATTTTATTAAGAATTAAAAGAAAAACAATAAATAGGAGAGTAAGAACTTTACCTTTGTAGAAACCCTAGCTTGCAAAACTTGTTGAAGTATTCCAACCATGTAAACATTCTCCATATTCCACAAGTTCTTCCTTCTTATGACTTGAACACAAGGCCGAGGGTTGTGGGAACCTCTTGAAAGAAAATCTCAAAGAGATTGGAAAAGAATAGTTTCGAGAATTCTCTAGAGATGTAATTTCATTCTCCAAAAAAAAGTGGGAGAGGTTCTTATGTCTTTGGCTGAACCCCTATTTATAGAGACTCTTAGAGAATCTTTACCAAATAATATATTTGCCTATCTTATAATATTAGGATATAATATCTTATGCAAATCATACTTGAATATTATAAATATTATAAGATATACTAATTTGAATCTCATTCAAATTTTAAATATATTTTTATTTAATGTACCAAACATTAATTCATTTAATATTTAATTGTATTAAATACAATAAATATATATATATTTTTAATATATCTAATATATTAAATAATAATTTGAACCATTCAAATCAATATATTTTATCTCAATTTATATTTAACATATTAGTATATTAAATATTAATTTGAACCTTTCAAATTAAATATATTTTATCTATTTATTTAATATATCTAATATATTAAATATTAATTTGACATTTCAAATTAAATTTATTTTCTCCTTTATATTTAATATCATTCTTATCACTCCAAATTTTCTTTCAAATAAATTAAACCTTTCAGTGTGAGCTAGCAAGGGAACCTTATGAACTTACAATTATAAGCTCCAATGATACAATATTAATTAATTAGACTTTTTAATTAATTAATTTTCATTCATTAACTATAGGTCACTCCACTATAGACTTAGAGGTGCACTCTTATGCACCGCAGGACAAGTTATGTCCATTGGTATAACCATTACAAGCAAGTCGATCCTTCACGAGTTGATCATAATTAAAGTTGGGTCAAAAGTCCGTTTTACCCCTGTAATTATATTTTTCACCTTAAGTACCACTAATTCTCTAATGAACAATTTTTTTATGATCCAATCATAAACCAAGTCTCTCTCGGCCAGATGAGAGGGTAGGGCCCCATTGTTCAAGTCTCGAAATCAGTACTTAAGAGAACAACTCTTCTACTTTTCTTATATGGAAAGGAGTGAATTCCATCTCATGATATTATGTTCCCAACTACCTATTTGGTAAAGTCCTCAAAATGGTAGGCATATTGAATTGGCTAAAAGAGCAATTCTCACCCGTGTAAATTAAAGGACAAGCCCTCACAGGCAGGAGTTCATAACTTACTTAGGAGAAAAATCGAGTCGCATATGATCATCATGTGAAATATTAATCTTCTAAATTAACGGATTTATAAAGAGAGATTAAATATTTATTGGTCAAGTCTTATACAAACTCAGTGTATAGGATACCCCGACTTACATGTCTCCACATAAACGATTTGGATCAAATCATTTGTAACGATTACAAAGTGGGTCGTATCAATAGTGTTACCAGAATAAGGCACCTAACATTATCCATATACTATAGACTCTTTAGGTTATTACTTGAACACGATCCTCTTGTATGTCAACCACATATTGTTCAAGATTACATTAATAATCTTGGATTTTCATACAATGGATAACAATTAAATTACAAATAAAATAATAAAAATTATTGTTAAAAACTAAATGATTAATTACGAGGCTTTAGGGCAAAAATCTCAACAGTCACATGTCCAGAGATTGTTGGTCCAAAAAAAGTCTCTTGAAAGCAACGTGGTATCCTCTAACATGGCGATGAAGTATGTAAGGATTCAGATTTTTATTTATTTTAGATTTTATGTTGAGATTTTATTTTTGCTTCCAAAATAAAAAGATATTATGCAAGACATTTATTGTCGCTGGAAAAGTTGCTATTTCTAACAAGGAAGTTACTACCTTAATGTAAAAGTCATAAAGACCTTTTATATTTCTATATTCAACTCTCCTCCTTCCTTGGAAACAACTTTTGCTCTCTAAACTTGTTTGAGTTTTCGAGAGTGTCCGAGAGTACGAGAAAAATCGAGTGTGTTAGCCAGAAAAACGTGTGGGGTGGTTCGCTGGATTTTCTTCGGTGAGTGGCCGGAGGGAGAGTCGACTGAAGCTATCGGTGTTGAATACCGTTGTGTGGCTGTCAGGATAGGTGAGGGATGTCGCCGCACCATCGGAATCGGGGTCGTGACGTCGTCGGCGGCGGTGCAGCAAAGATTAGGTTTTCGCGAGGTTTCGGGTAAGGAAGACGAAGGAAACAAGTTGGGTTTAACGTTTGGCCTCTAGACCAGCCCATGGAACGAACGCGAGCCCTGTGCATTTCGACCCAACACGGACGCGTGCTGCAGCCTTGGTCTCGGCTCTGCATGCGTGCTCTCGGCTCGGCTTGACGTGTACGGCGGCTCGGCTTGGCGGCTTAGTTGGTCAGCTCAGCAGCTCGGTATCCCTATGATATATCAATTCCAAGGTTTTCAGCCCTTCCGAAGCTGTTTCTGCCCTTAGTTTTACCATCCGAGGTCAGTATGGTTCCTAACCATTAAAGACAGATTAGGTCGAGAGTGTATTTTGATGAATAACATGAGATTTAGCTAGGGTATGTGATGAAAGGTTCCTACGTTTTTATGTGATTATTATAGGACGTATTTAACTGTTGGGATTAGCTTGTTGTGAGTGACTCCAACCAAGACCATCGAGGTAAGTGACCTTACTGTTGGAGTTAGTTTACTACGTGTTGTATGATGGTGCATGCCCTGCGGCCCCTGCATGCACCATGTTTTATTATGTGATATGACTATATGATCTATGAATTATGTGATCGTTTATGCTATGAAGCGTAATGAATTATGTTGACTGTTTATGTTATGTGAAGTTATGAATGATATGTTAGTAATATATGTCATGAAAATGTTGATCGATGCCATAGATACACGTAGTATTATCGAGTCATGTCATGAGATGCTTCTACAACTGGAATGTACTTTCATGTTGTGTAATATGTCATGTAATGTAAGTCATGTGAGATGCCATGTAATGTAAGAAACGTATATGCGGTGTTAGCAATGCTTATGTAATGCCATGTTAGATATGTTAAGGGACCTCATGCATATATGTATGTCACGTGCATCGGGATTCTTCCCCTTTATGTTACGAAAGAATGAATACGATATTTATGTTCGCCATGATATCATGCGGGCCCTTTTCTGTTCTGTGGTGTCCGGCAACGTGTAATACGTTGTGCCCAACCAAGCCAGACCCAGGGGATACATATATGAGCCCGCCTGGTGGGTTCATGTACACGTACATGGACCATGTGTGAAGGAGTACCACACATCCAACCCTACCTGGAATAGAAAAGCGCCCAAAGCTATGTAAAGTTTATGAAAAGTTAGGTCCCGCTCATATGTTGCATGTGTTTGCATTCCTAACCCCAATAGTGGGGTGACTTACTGAGTATTTCATAAAATACTCAAGCCACGTGCTACCTATAGTTTTTCAGGTAAAGGCAAGGCGCAAATATACGGTTGACGGCGGAGCTGAGAACACCATGAAAGTTGGAGATGGGATATTTTTAGAAGTTTACTTTTATTGGACTGTTTTAAGTTATAGCATTGAGTATTGTTTTATTTGGATTTATTTTGAATTCAGTTATTGAAGGTTTATTTTCGAGATAGGTTTTGTTTTGGATTTATGAATCTTTATGAAAGACTCTTCCAAGGTTATTTATGATGAGCTTCCGCTTAATGAGTTATGTATACATGGGTGACGCCACTAATTAGGTTAATGAAAATTAGGGGCGTTACAAAGTATGAATGGGATGCAGATGTAATATGTCTCATAGAAGAAGATGAGCTAGCACTCATGGCGATGATGGGAGAACATATCAATTATGAGGACGATTGGATCATTGATTCAAGATGCTCAAACCACATGATTGATGATCAGAGTGGTGTAATGGAAGCGGGATGGCTCTCAGAGAAGAAAATATTACCAAGCTTTGGCAACATTGAAGAAATTCTTCCACAGAAGACGGGGGAGAAAACTGTACACATTTGCTTAAGTGCTGATGTGCCTGAAGATTTGAGTGACACTGATCTTAATGAGCAATAAGTGACTCAATCAAGCAAACCTGGTGAAAAGGAAATGGCACCTCAACGACTTAGACGGTCAGAAAGAATCCAAAAATCAAATCCAAAGTATGTCAATATAGTTATTATAGAAGACGAAGTTAAAGAGCCAGAGATGTATGAAGAAGCATCACAAAATACGGCTTGGCAACAGGTAGTGAAGGAAGAAACTAGAGCTTTGGAGAAAAATCAAACTTGGAAACTTGTGCCAAGATCAAGAGATGTTAAATCTATCCTTTGCAAGTGGATTTACAAAATAAAGTGTACCCCGGATGGATCAATTGTGAGATACAAAGCTCAGATTGTAGATCTAGGGTTCTCTCAACAATATGGACTAGACTATGATGAAACGTTTAGTCCAGTGGCAAAGATCAATATCGTATAGGTTCCTCTAATACTTGTGGTAAATAAAGATTGGAAATTATGGCAGATGGATATGAAGAATGTTTCCTTACACGGAGAGTTACACAGAGATCTCTACATGGACCAACTGAAGAAATTTGAGAATGAAGTTGGAGTCATTAGTCAGTATGTGCAAAGTCCGAATAAGCCTCATTTGGATGCACCTCGACAGAACTTGAGATATGTCAAAGGTACAATCAATTATAATCGTTTATACAAAAGAAGTGAAGTTTGCAAGCTAGTTGGATACCGTAATGATGACTATGCATGATATCACGATACCCGAAGGTCAAGCATCAGGTATGTGTTCAAGCTCGATTCGAGAATAATTTTTTGGTATAGCAAAAGACAACCAAGAGTATCATTGTTAACTAGAGAAGTAGAGTACAGAGTAGCGACTGAAGCAGCTGAGGAAAGTACACAGCTGAAACTCTTGATGGAAGATTTGCACTAGAAAATTTACTATCCAATATCACTTCATTGCGACAACCAATCTGCGATTCGCCTAGCAGAAAATCTAGTGTTTCATGCTAGAACAAAGCATGTGGAAGTGCACTACTATTTCATTAGAGAGAAAGTCCTAAAGAAAAAAATCGAGATGCAGCAGATCAAGATAGATGACCAAGTGGCAGTCTTGTTTACAAAAGGGTTAACATGAGAGCATTCGTTGTCAGCTCAACATGGTGCAACGATTGAGGACTAGTGTTGAGGGGGAGCGTTAAAATATTATCATTAGTCCAATAGAGTCGATCCCAATAATTGTATGAGCTCATTTATATTTATAAAGTGATCTGGATATTTTAGGAAAAAGATTTAGATTTTTTAGGAATAGATTGCGTAGGCTCTAGTATAAATACCCCTCCACCCTACCTACGTTTTCTTACCAAGCAATACAAAGTAGTAGTATTCTACGAGGTGTCTTGTATTCTTTTCTCGATTGGTCTTACTAAAGAGTGCGTGATATGAACTAAGAGACATCAATCATAACATATGCTTCAATGAAGATGTGAAGAAAATATTGTTGAAATTATCAAAAGATATTTCAATTCATGCAACATTGAAGAAGAATGAAGTTTCATGTTATAAATTTTGGGTGAATTTAGAGTTATTGTATTTCATTAATGTATTTTAAGACTATTTAGTTACTTTAGGTTACAATTACATAAGGGCTAATTTTGGCCATAAAGTGTGAATGTTACAACTCTTATAATGCCTTTAATAGTTTCGTTTTTTAGGCTATATAAAGCCCTTGTATGTTGTATTTGTAATTAGACTTGGAAAATATAGTAAAAAGGAGCATTAGTGCTTTCTTTAGCCAATGGCTAAGTTTATTTGCAACTCTATGTAGTTTAGGTTGCATGTAGAATCATTCAAGCTCGACATGATCAATCTTGCTTGTGGAGTGATTCGAATCTCAATCAAGTGTTCTTGTCTTGAGATATTTGATCAACAAGAATCATTGAAGCTAGACATGATCGATCTTGCTTCTGGAGTGATTCGAATCTCAATCAAGTGTTCTTGTCTTGAGATATTTGATCAACAAGAATCATTGAAGCTAGACATGATCGATCTTGCTTCTGGAGTGATTCGAATCTCAATCAAGTGTTCTTGTCTTGAGATATTTGATCAACAAGAATCATTGAAGCTAGACATGATCGATCTTGCTTCTGGAGTGATTCGAATCTCAAACAAAGTGTTCTTGGCTTGAGATATTCGATCAACAAGGTAATCTGAATCTTATTCCTCTTGTATTGATTCCTTATCTTATCAGTTCCAGATGAATAAAGGAATCTAGTGGTAATAAATAAAAATCAAATTGAGAAGAACCGCAGAGGAAACATATATCCGATCTTGAGCTTGAAGCTCTAATACCAAATGATAAGATAAGGAATCAATACAAGGGGAATAAGATTCGAATTATCTTGTTGATCGAATATCTCAAGCCAAGAACACTTTGTTTGAGATTTGAATCACTTTAGAAGCAAGATCGATCATGTCTAGCTTCAATGATTCTTGTTGATCAAATATCTCAAGACAAGAACACTTGATTGAGATTCGAATCACTCCACAAGCAAGATTGATCATGTCGAGTTTAAATGATTCTACATGCAACCTAAACTACATAGAGTTGCAAATAAACTTAGTCATTGACTAAAGAAAGCACAAATGCTCCTTTTACTATATTTTCCAAGTCTGATTACAAATACATCATACAAGACTTTATATAGCCTCAAAAATGAAACTATTAAAGGCATTCCAAGAGTTGTAACATTCACAGCCATAATTAGCCATTATGTAATTGTAACCTAAAGTAACTAAATAGTCTTAAAATACATTAATGAAATACAATAACTCTAAATTGTAATCCACCCAAAATTTATAACATGAAACTTCATTCTTCTTCAATGTTGCATGAATTGAAATATCTTTTGATAATTTCAACAATACTTTCTTCACATCTTCTTTGAAGCATATGTTATGATTGATATCTCTTGGTTCATATCAGTGCGAGTGTTTCCCACAGAGAGTTGTGTTCAACACTTGAGGGATGTTATCGCCCCATTGAACATGTATGTTTACTTTGCATGAATTATGTATGATGATGCTAGATGATAGTTTTATGTACACTCAGTTAATTTCCATGACTCACATTTATGACAAGTCTGGATTTGTAGTTAGGGTGAGAAGTCACTAAGTATAGAGCTAACCTTTCCCTAGAAGCCTAATAGACCACCAGAGCATACGAACCACCTCAGAAGTACCCTTAGGTTGCAAGTTGTGTGATTGGTGTCATATCTTCGTGGAATGACGTTTTTAGATGAGTATGTACTGTATGTATGTTATGGTAAAATTACCGCTATGCCCCTAGGTTTAGATTTCCAAGGACCATGTTGTTATATGTATCATGCAAGACAATAATGAAAATATGCATGACTAGAATATGAGTTGAGCAATAGGGATGAGTGTGGTATGCATGATATAAGATATAACAAAATTGCCCCTATGATGAGGTTTATGATGAATGATGTTTTATATGTTTTCCGTTGTTTTAGAAAGAATTATAGACTATTGTACTCCATGCTTCAGGTGATTGATGGATGTTAGCTCTCTATTGAACTTGTTTTACTTGTATGTATGCACGATATAGTATGTGTTAGCCCCAAGTGTTTGACTCTGTGCTCTCCCTATGGAGCATGTTTATCAGCACAGAGCTAGAGCGTTAGAGTTAGGTTGGCCAAACGATGATCTAGGTAAGGACATCGTCAGTAGATTGAGCAACATAGGATTGTGAGTGAAGGTCAGAAAGTCTAGACCTTAGTGCTCCAGACTAAGAAAGACTCAATTTGTCAAAGTAGAACAACCTGGAGTCAAAGTCCGTGTTAAGCCACGTAGCCACCCTATAAACCCAATAGAACTCCTCAACTCCCAAATATGACCAAGGCAAAATTCATATTGTGGATTTACTCACCTATGTGATCGATTGACATATCTCCCTAGAAAGCATGCATGAGAGAACTTTGTTAACATTAGGGCGCGACAACTAGTGCGTTTTACACGTTGACCTAGTTTCAAACGTTTCCAGTAGACCATGTACCTCAGGATTGTGAGTGGCGATTAGAGGCCTAAATCTGAGTGCACCTAGAGAATTGGATTAGCCTTTTGTAGTACATTGAGCATGGATTACTTTCCCTCATATTCTTGTGCAGACGCATACCTATAAGAATGATTTCAAATCGTGTTTCTCTCGATGTTTTAGCTACACGAGAATGCACAAACCTATATGTGCCTAGTTTATGAAAACGGCTATTCCCCTTATGGGTACATGTGCATTTTGTTGGGAATGAATGTTTCATTCGTGTAGGAGAAACATTTGGATTCAACTTTACACTACAAGAAATACTGGATACGATAACTAAAGAAAAATGCTATAATAGACTTTTTATAACCTTTTTTATACGTCCTAATCGTCGTATTAAAAGTCTAGAACTTTTTATAGTCTTTTTGTATAGAAAGAATGAATGCTATAATTGAATATGAAAGTATAACTTATATACGTTGCTACGAAAAAATATTCTATAGTGCTTCTATGAAAACAACAATATATTAATATAGCTATAGCTAAAATAATGCGTTAAACTTATAATAGCATTTTTCAATGCTATATTATAATATTTGTAGTCTTAAAGAACAAAGTTATCATACCAAGATTAAAATAGCGTCAAGTATATTCACAACATTACATATATATGATTGAAAAGAACGAGGAATTGATAAATGAGATCAACAATGTGTGTCAAAACCACAATATAAATAAAATTTCAACATTCTCCATATGGTTATTTCAAACATAAAAACAAACAATGGGCATAATAGGTAACACTCGAGCCAAAGATAACAATTTATTTTCAAAATTTTCCTTTAGAAATAAAGTTTTATTGAAGATTCAACCATGAAAAGGTATTTTTCAATCACGATCAATTCACAAAACTTGCTTAGGATGTTGAAGACATTGAATCTAGACTCTTGCATCCTCCAAATCCACCAAAAAATGAATAAAAAGGAGAGGTAAGGAAATCAAATTTTTGTACTCGATTTTACTCTCGATCTGTGAGATTCCTGTAGAGTTAGGTTCTGAATTTTTAATATGTTGTTCTTGTGATGATACCGCTCAACTTCCATGAAGAAACCTCGAGTCAAATCAGAGCAAAAAGTGATGCCCTGATAAGCCCGGTGAGTTTTTAGTTTTGGACGAACTATTCGTGGGTTTATTTCTCTTCGCAATTAACGAAACATAATATAAATAATTTTGACAGAAATATGGATTAATACTCTACCATTGTGGTGAAGGAATAAATTTGATTCGAGTTTGTAAAATGATGAAGGAAAAGCTTCTATTGAAAGGACATGTGATGCACATCAATTAAGACATGTCTTAGAGTCGAGTGTCACAATCGCACCTCAGAATGAAAGAAAAGTTTCTATAGGAAGGACGTGTTGCACATCGATTAAGACATGTCTTAGAGCTGAGTGTCACAATCACACTCTTGCGATAACGGGATAGTGATTGTGTGTCATTTGTTCTAACCTAGCGAACAAGTCATCCGTGAGAAATTCGGATTTCGCGGACAATGTTAGTGTATGCTCGAGCCTCGGATCACGTTTGCGAGAAATGTTCTAGAAAATGTGACCAAGGAAATACATTTGAAAACAATTTAAAAGGATTGAAGTAAAAAATGTTATATGGCTATATGCAAAGAAAGAAACACCACGACTTAAATAGCATATAACTCAGGGTTGGAAGAATAGACAGCTAGTTGTCTTCCCATATAGAACATCTTAGGACGTTTTAGGCTTGACGAATGTAGACATGATTTTGGTGACTGGTCATACACCCTTGTATTAACCCGACATGAAATGGTAAAGATCTATCTAAGATGAAAGCATATAAAAGGGGTTGAAACGAACATACGGTCATGGACAACACGTCTTGGACAAGCATGACCAGGATATCCGACATGCGGCCATAGGCAACACACCTTAGACAAGCATGACAATGACACCGAGGACACGCATAACCCCTAGGAGCGTGGCTTACTCGCATGTATACTTGCACATAATAGACCTTCTAGCTGCGTGAGGAGTGCATGGTGAGCTCCTTTTCTCCCATTCAACATGCGTTCAACTCTTATTCGTCTCTATTTCGATACTAATCTTATTTTAACTTGAATTAGGACTTACGAAAGAAATTTCAAAGAATTTGGAGCTCATAGCAAGTAGAAAACCAAGCTTGGGAAGGCACGTATCATCCATTTAAATCGCCATTAAGACTTTTCACAAGTAGTACTTTTAGGGGTCGCTAGAACGTGCTAGCATACAAGTATATTTTCATGCTTGGTTAAGACTCTAAAGGGGTAATTTTGGATAAGTGTATGAAAAATTATGAAAATGTTCCTGGTTATATGTGAGGATGGGATATGATTATATGTGATCCAGTTGATTGATGGATGTTATCTCCGTAGAACTTGCACAAGTGTTTAGATTATGTTCCCATGCTTTAAGTGATCGATAGGAACATCTCCTTTATCAAGCATGTAGAGGGAACTAAGTTAAGATTAGGACGCTAGAACTAGAGTACTTTATAAACGTGAACAGCGACTCTCGTCACCAGAGATTAACTTTCAAAACTAAATATTCCGAAGTAGTTTTGCGCATGAGTTTGAGTATCCCTTAAAGCTCACACTACTGGGCCAAGAAGTAAAATATATCCGATTTTGTTAGATGAGAATGAAGATGAGCAAGTTAAGAGTATGTTTGTTACACAATTTTGTAACACTTTATGGCAGAATTTATTCTCCAACATCATCTTCCTTTTCAAGAGGTTTTCATTACCCCTATATATATAAAAAAAGGTTTTTATATTTGTTTTATATCTGTAGATGTAGTACACAATCAGAATCAAAACTAGGTCGTACCCACTTTCCTTATTTTCTACGGGCATATACTTCATTTCATAAATCTCTATTTTTTATATAATACATATTAATATTAAAGTTTAAAGTTATTAGAAAAGGTTGATTTTTTATTTTTTTTCTTTCGAAAAAGTCATGATTCATGAAAATAAATCTAGGGGAGATATGGAAGGGCTTATAGTTTATAGGATTAAAGCATGTAGTGCTTGGATTCCTCTTTGCCCATGACCGGCAAAAAAAAAAAATGGAAGGACTTCTTCTCTGGTGAACCAATACTATAGAATTTAAAAGTGGGTCTTTTATCGGAATAGAATAAACCTTATGAGAATTGATTCGATTAATCAATATTAGTCTTACACTTTTGCATCATCAATATTTTTTTTTTTTTTTTTTTAAGAACAATAGATGGGCTAAAGATGAAAATCTTTCCAAACTCAATAATTTCAATAAGCTTTATACAAAAATAATTTTAACCATAACTTTTTTTCAAAATTATATGTGTGTATATATATATATATATTTTCAAGAAATTGACGTCTTTTTCATCTTTTTTATAAGTTACATAGTACTTATGTTTTATATTGCATTGGATGTATAAAAAAAAACGTTTTAAAATTTATTAGATGGTTAAAATTGTAACAGTTTTGAAAGATTAAAATTAAAATGGTAACATTTATCTAAATTTAATAAAATGAAAAGTTTGTGATTAAAATTGGTTCTCCAACCAGTTGCAACTATTTTATTGTAAATAATAGAGTGGTGGAGGAGGAGAGGGATAGTGAGAAAAAGAGGGTTTAGGTAGCATAGGGGCAAATCAAGGGATGGAAGAAGAGGATTTATTAGGTAAAGAAGAAAAAGTGAGAAAAAGAAGCCAAATCAAATGAATGTGGTACCCTTGCAACATGAATGGCTATTTTTCAGCATTGAAAGCATCTAAGATATGGAATGGGTAAAAAGGAACCAACCTTGGAATTCAACTTTCTTGAATTCAATCAGAATCAGAATCAGATTCAGATTCAGATTCAGATTCCTCAAACAGTTCACAAATGTATAAATTATGTTGAAAAAGCCTGGAAATCTTGTTAGGCCATCACCATCACCATCACCATCATCCTACTTCAATACAAAACTACACAATTCATTCATTCATTCATTCATTCATGATATCATATATAACTTTCCTGCATAAACCCAGGAATGATTTAAAGGTCATCATCATTTATCATCTTCTAAAAACTCATAATACAGTGTAGTGATGTGTCAAGGCAGATCACCTACTAAATAATAAATATATAGCTTCCCATTCAATTCCCCTTCTACACATTTTTACACAAAACTAAACTACATCTTTTCTATTAGGGATGAGCCGAGCGAGTGCTTGATCGAGCTACCGAGCATATACCTCTCTTTTTTATTGTTCCTTCCTCTTTAATAGAAAATATCAATCAACCACCAATGGACATAACCATCATGATGCTATGTGGTCAAGTCTATATATTGCAAAGGACAGACCTTTGAAGCATTTGGACTCACAAGAGGCCACTTCCACCACAACACCATTTCACGTTGTAACTCCAATTAGTCTCAGCTGCCAATTAAATAAAAACATATATAACATCTCAGAATCAACCACTCTAGTAATGTGGATACGATCGTGTCAGTCCATTTCATTAAGGGAAGCAAACTTACGATGTTGTTCTGTGGCTGCCCTGAGTAGAAGCCTTGGAGAACCACAGGCAGCACGTTACAGGCAGCCAGAACATATATCACCAATGCATGCTTTCCCATCCACTCCATCACCACATTCATGCGCCTCCATCTGTACACATCAACCTGCATCAACCGTACACAATGTCGCTAACCGTGCTTGTCGATAACCATGATATAGATCAGAGAATGAAGTTGTTTTATACCATCAAGTATATCCCCGTAAAGAGAAGTCCGGCTGCACCAGTAGTGACACTCATGTAACTAACTGTATAAAGAACCTTATTTATATGCATCCCTGCAAGAGAATTTGAGTTACTATTTGTCCTTGTCCCTTCAATCTTTCTATCATATCATCAAATCGACCGAATCTCACTCACCTACGAAGTCTAACCCAAGGGCCAACACAATTAAACAAGAAGAAGGAATAATCCAATGAAGCATTCTGTCTCGGTGATCCTGCAAGTTGATAAGATAGATAAGAAATTGTTGTGTTCTACATAGGAGAGACGAAAAAGAATTTACTCATGCACACACGAGTGTATGCAAAAGTACAATGTACGATGCAGTGTCTCACTCACTTTGAAATGTACAATGATATGCCCGTAATGCAAGCCAACCAAGCAGGTCACGACAGCCATCACTGTGCTACAAAATTCAACGAGATACGATAAGAATAACAAACTGAAACTGCAGTAAATTTTGTGCATTGCCTCCAATTTATTGCATATAGATAGAATCAAAATAAAGATGGATACCTTAAAATTCCTTCGGGATCAAAAGGAGCTTGACACCAAGAAGGAGCATTAGGAGGCAATGGACCATAGTCTGGTGAATTAATGCTGCATTGCTGAGAACAGACAGAACAAAAAAAGAAAAGAATGAAGTATCAGGATAAGCACAACCTATAGGGAGTAAACAATAGTGTCCTCAAATATTCACCTCAGACCGTGCATAAATAGGTCTTTTATACAGATGTTGAATACCAAATATCTTACGATCTATCATTCCCACAGCATTGCAGGCTGGTCCAGTGTCACCACGTGTGCCACATTTCACCTGAAATTGGGCATCAAGTGAGAGAGCCATTCAAGCAACCAATTATAACTAACTAATCCGGTATTCTTAACCCATCAATGAAAATAATATGACTTAAAAAGATTCAATGCTCACAGAAAATATCTTTGGAGAGGCCATATTGGAAGTAGATTGACTTGGAACTTGATACTCCCAATCAGGAACGTACAGTCCATATGACAGGACAAGATATAACGTAGTGAGGATGACAGCAACAACCCTGTTGAGAGGAAGTTGGCAATATTTAGAATAAATATAAAAACAACCATGAAAAATGAGTTAAAGAAGCCCAATATTGTTCCAATGAAAATCGAAAGGTTAGATTGAAGAGATACAAATTTAAAGAGGAAAAAGAGAAGAAAAAGACATTCAAGAATCTTACAGCTGCAATTGATACTTTCTCCGCAATGCAGTTTCTGAATTCACATAATCACTTCCCTTTAGCCATATCTCACACACAGCTGCCAGAAAGTATGCTATTGCAATTCTCTGTAGAGAAGGGAAGAAAACCATAAAATAACTGGAAAGAGTAACGAGTAAATAGCAAACAATTGAGGAAACAAACGGTACAGCGTCACTGTAGAGGAAAAATGTTACCTGTAAGATTCCCATCCATCTAATTTGCTGGATATCCACTCCATAAGTTAGATTGTTTATGCCATGGAGAAAGCCTCCTGAACAGAGAAGATTACTTTTTCAGCATGGACCTCACAAATTAATGCACTGTACCTAACTCGCTCAAATATTTAAAACAATCTCCTATGCATTGAAATTTAGAAAGTTCACTAGTTTTGATTAATTCCCTTCCGGATGAGAGAACACGTTCTAAGTTTTACATTGAATAAATATTACATTTTACATTGAATAAATATTGCATTTCTCGTAACTTACCTTGAAGGAAGAGGCCTAAGAACAAGAGCTTCAACGTCCGTAACACAGCCTTCTGAGTTGCAATGCCTCGGCTTGGAATTTTCTGTGTAAAGGGAAAGGGAAAATAAAAGCGAACTCTTCACGTGGGGGAAATGGTCAACAACAATAATAATCTTCTTAATGTTGGGGTAAAAAGTAGTTGGAATAGTGGAATATAATACATCCTACAGAACTTATTCAAATTTGATTTTTGAAATTCTCAAGTTTAGTAAATGAATGGCAATGACATGCCAAGTAAAAAGAACATAATTCAAATTTTAAAAATAAAGACATTAGTGTTTTTGAAGTTTTCAATTGCTTGGAAGTTAAAGGGCAAATGAATAAAGAATCACCTTGTAAGCAAGGGCAAGCGAAACTCCAACAATGAATAGAAAAAATGGCATTACAAGATCTGCCAGGGTTAACCCATCCCATGGTGAATGGTTTATTGCAGGCATAACCCCACCACCATAGTCCACCACTATCATTAGCTGCAAACAAATAATGATAAAAGGGTGCAATTAATACATTGTATTAAGTTCACATAATAATCATACATAACGTTTAGTCTTTTGTAGTCTCTGTAACGCTATTGCATTATTTTCCACGCCAAATGAATAGTCATTAACCCCGTAACGCGTTTGAGAGACGTTACACAATAGAAACTTCACTTCTAAATACAACATCAAAGCCAAACAAAATGCGCTCATAATAATTGATACCCAATTGTCAGAAGAAAGAAGAAGCGTCTTATATTCAGATGTATGAATCCACTGATCACGTAATGTAGACCAGATCAAGAAACTATTATTGTTTTGTTTTCTTTCCCATTGATCATTTCCATACCTCATTCAATAGATAATTAAAACAAAGTCAACTTATTGAACCTGAGCTTTTCAACATGCTCGCCACAATCAAACTACATGAAGATTTCTGTGTAGAGGCAGCATAACTTATGAAAAGAGAAAAAAAAAACAAGGGATGGGTCAGGTTGACCTTGCATTAAAATAAATTATGAGAAAAAAAAGGTCAGAATTTAAAGTTCTCTCTATCATGCCCCAAAATTATATAGTAAATTAGAATTACTGGCTCTAAAGTTGCGAACTTTCTAACTATTTCCTTCCAGAGAACTCCAAAAATTGAATCCAGCGCCCCATGGTTGGGCATGGCGACATGTGAAGTATCCAAGCATGTCAGTCCTCAAAGCAACTTTGGTTGGACAGTAACCTAACCGATAAAAAGAAAGGTTGCCAAATCGGAAGCCAACAAATTGTTTAAAATAATTAAAAGCACCAGAAAGATTATGCTGAACAGCTACACCTAAATAAACACGGGTGAAAAATCACATCAAAGGAACGGGTCAAAAGATGCAAATGGATCTTTGCGTATCCGTCTAACATCTGTGCATAAAATGAGTAAAGTTGCCGCAAGGAAGTGTTTTGTTCATGGTTTCTTCAGGGCAAAGCCAGAGAGAAAACAGATGAAAAAGAAGGGTTAAAGGGTTCTTCTCCTTTTTCTTCTTCAAGCAATGTTCTAAACCGGTCGCCATTGAAGACGACCAGCAAGACCATGAAGCTTGCTTGCTGCGTCATCATGCATGTCCTACACAAATAATGTGCCTGCTTCATTGCACGCGGTTTGGTATAATATAATTTTTAAACCCAATTAACGACCCCTCCTGTTTCTGCCACCACCAAACTATATGCTTCACCGATCAGCATCCCGTTTGTTTATTCAAAAGAGTTGACAAGTGGATGGTGATAGATTGAAGAACATGATATATCTTTATTTAAAACAAATAAGGAGAGGGAGGGGATAACTTGAAATTATGGTAAGAACTTTTTTCTTTTTTAGAAGAAAAACCAATGGGGGAATAATTCATTTCCAAAACAAAAAATTGGGAAACATGGTCAGAATTAGGTTTCATCCCTTCCCCTAAAATCGCCTCAAATGAAGGAACTCATTTCATGATTCGAGGATCAGAAAACCTACAATTAATACTGAAACCCTCTTCCCCCAATCAGAAACTTCAATTTTAAAAGTCAAAATAGATATTATTTCTTCCAATCTCCACCGATGGCCGGTAAAATTCTGGAAGTCAAATCCTGATATTTTTGTTTGTTTTAAAAAAATAGTAAAACACAAGACCACAATGAGACCAATGTTCTTTCTCCTCCAGTCCATCGGCTACGAGAAATCTCAATGGCCGATAATACAAACAAGAAATAAGATCATTCCATCCAATCGAAGAACATCAACAAAATCCAACCAATAAGTTCAACAACGAAAGCAATAAGGGGAAAAAGAAAGAAAGAAAGCAAGAAAGGAAATGAAACAAAATGATTACCGCAACAGTGATGCCGCGAAATACATCGAGCGAAGCAAGACGTTGGGCTTGGCCTTGGGGAGAAGATCGGAGAATGGGCCTAGCCGGAGAGGAAAATTGGGCGTCATCGAGTTTGGAAGAAGCAGGAGGAGTTAAGGGATTGGCATTGTGAAGAGGAAGAGGAGATCTGGAATGAGAATCAAGAAGAGCCATCTCAACATCTTCATGAGAGTGATTACAGTGGTGAGAAACAGAGAAGAGAGTCAGGGAATCTGGATTTATGAGAACAGCAGTCTCATTGGCGAGATCACAGTCATGGAGTGGTTTGATGGAGTCGTACTTCCCCATATCCTTCCGGATTGGCATTCCAAGAACAGGAAATGAGCGGGGAGTTTGAAGAAGGCGAAGAACAGGGAGATGGAGAGAGGTAGAGTTGGAAAAGGAAAGGGAAGAGGAGAGAAAAGCTCCCCCGCTGGGAAGGAATGGCTCCCAGTTTCCCCACAATACTTTGCTTTCCTTCTGCAACCCCTTTTGTGTCTGCGTGAATTAGTTCCATTGGACCCTCTGCTTCCTTCTTGCTTATTTATACCTCCAACCAAACTGGATGCAAGACAGAAGCCACCCAGAAACCACAACATTATTTTTATTTTATTTTATTTTATTTTATTTTAATTTAATGTAATTTTTTTTTCTTCCTTTTTAATCTTTTCAAAATTATTCTGGAATTTTATAATTAAAAAAAAAAAAAAAAAGATAAAAAAGGGGAAAATGAAAGTTAGGAAATTAAAGAGGAGTTGCTGTTGGGTTTCCGACGGAGATTCTGTATTTATTTTTGAAGCGTGGGAATGGGAATCATAAATGAGGGGAACGATAGAAAAGTAAATAGGAAAAACTAAAAGTGATCCGATTATGATAATTATCGGTGGTTTTGTTGGGACCGTCAAAAAGCACGTGACACGATCGCAGAATGAATTTCGGTTACTGGGTGTTCAAATAACTCGTGAATTCAACCAATTTAAAATATTTTTACCCAATCCAAATCATAAAGGTTGATAGAGAATCAGAAGTTGAACGAGGATTAATGATCCAATCTTATCTTAATTTTAAGATGATTATGAATATATAAAATCCAAGAACGGAACCCAACTCGTGTAAAAGAATATTGGTTTGGGATCGAACACATATGTAGGGTTGGGTTTGGGTGAGAGGGCAAAATTGGGTGTGACCCCTAAGGTGGAAGTGCAAAGTGAAGGGGGCATCGTATTGTTGGTTGACGTGGCGGCTGTCCATTCCTCCGTTTTTGGCTTGGCTTATCTGCCACGGGGGGTGGATACGCCACCTTCTTTTCATCATCTCATCCTCTCTAAACGCCTTTGCATTCAAATCTTTGTTTCTTTTTCGTTTTATGGATGGCAACCTCATTCAATTCAAAGCTAACTCATATAACGTTTTTAAATAATAATTAATGTTTTATAAATTTAAATTAACTTTATTTTGTTTAAATATTTATAAAATATGACAAATATTTATGATGCCGTTGTGTTTTAATTTTTTTAATTAAAAAAAATTGATCATAAAAAGTAGGATTAATAACTGTTAAAATAGATTTTAAGAGATTTTCTTTAAAAAAGCTCTCCACTTAAAAACTTTTGCCCATTCAATAAAAACCTAAATTATTTTAGAATCTCAAAGCCTAACTTAATTTAAGCATCATTTTCATATTTTTATTCGTACAATTATTGATAAAATATAATATAAACAAAACGTGTATCAGTGTAAGATTTAATCTAAACGCAACTTATGTGGCTAAAGCGTATGTTACTCTTTAAGAAAGAATATATTTTCATTTTATTTATATGTCTATGATTTTTTTAAAAATTATTTGAAGAATATTAAGCTAAATAAACAAGCTTTTTCTATTTGGCATTTAACTTTTGAGGCACTTAAATGACACCTCCACTTGAGAAAAGATGAGCTGATGAATGTTTTGGTAGAAAAAGTAGTAGCATTTGTGAAAAGAAGGCTGTCGATATAGCAACAGTTGCAGGGTGTCCTTTTGTAGTAATCATGAATTAAGTATGTTTCCTTTTGAAAAAAAAAAAAAAAAAGGAATAATAGGAAACTATGATCAATTTGAATTTTTTTTAATATAGATGTTAATTATAGTTCATAACTGTGGTTAGATTAGACCATATTTTATGGTTGAAATTGTAAGATTAGACTTCTTTAGCATTAAAATTGTTAGATTAGATCATTTCTTTAGGGATATTAGGACCACCAAATAAGCACTAATCAGTACATGTAGACATTTATAACGCATCATCTAAAATAAGCACTAATTGCATGGTAGGAAAGCAACATACAGATGCATTTCCAAAGAGAAGTTGATGGAGAGTAACCTAAAGGCGACAATTTGGTACCGGTTAACATTTATGGACCCATCAAACCTCCTTCCAATAGTAAGAAGAGACATTTCATAAGTTTTATTGATGAATAGCCGCAAAGTGTGAATATATATATATTTTGTTGAAAAATCTAAAGTCTTTACTATCGTCAAGAATTATAAAAATCTTGTTGAGAAAGAGACGGAAGATTTTATTCGTTGTCTGCACACAAATAGGGTTAGAGAGTTCACCTCTCACGAGTTCAATATTTCTTGCAAAATTAATGGTATTAGTAGGCAACTTGCTACAGTGTACACTCCCCAACAAAATGGAGTACCTAAGCGCAAGAATAGAACAAACATGAACATGGTTAGAAGTAGATTATCATAGAAGCAAGTTCCAAATAATTTCTGGCAAGAAGCAATAAATTGGACAGTGCATGTGCTCAACAGAAGTTCTATAGTGGTACTGAAAGATATGACTCCTAAGGAGGCTTAGAGTGACGTAAAACCTAATGTTGATTATTTTCGAGTTATTTTTATGCATAGTCATATTCATGTATTAGACATCAACAGAAAGAAGTTAGATGATAAAAGTTTCCAGTGCGTGCTCCTAGGGATGAGTGAAGAGTCTAAAGCATATAGACTCTTTGATCCATTGTCCAATAAGATAGTTATAAGCAGAGATGCGATTTTTTTATAAAAAATAAGCGTTGAGATTTGGAGAAAAGCAATGAAGAAGCTAGACTTTATACCCTTGAATGGGAAGATAGTAATATAGAAGGAAGCGAACGTGACCAAAGAGTGGAAGAATCAGAAGAGAAGGTGGTAACCGAAGAAGAAAGGGAATCTTCAAGTGAGTCATCTCACGCAAATTCTTCGACATTTGAAGAAAGTACACCAGAAGGGATGAGCAAAATAGCACAATTATGGATAAAAGATTAATGTGAGCGAAGGAGAATTTTCAGAAGAAGCTGAACACAATAATTTAGTCCTATTAACCTCAACTACAGATCCGACTACCTTTGAAGAAGCTATTCAAGTTTAAAAGGGAGAGTTGTAATGTACTTGGAGATAGAAGCCATGGAAAGAAATGAGATTTGAGATTTGCCCAAAGAAACGAAGAAGCATGGAGTAAAGTGGGTTTTCAAAACTAAACTCAACAAAATAGCAAAGTTGTGTATAAGGCTAGGTTGGTGGAAAATGTGTATGCACAACAACATGGTATAGACTATACTGTGGTGTTTGCATCTATGGTTAGGTGAGATACTATTCGAATGATAACTGCTTTAGCTGCTCGGAATAGTTGGAGCGTGTATTAGCTTTACGCGAAAAGTGATTTCTTGTATGGAGAGTTAAATGAAACCGTATTTTTTTAGCAACCACAAGATAATGAGAAAAAAAAAAAGGCGAAGAATACAAGGTGTACGAATTGAAGAAGATATTATATGGTCTTAAACTAGACCCACGTGCATGATGTAGTCAAACTGAAACATATTTTGTCAAAGAACAATTTGAGAGGTGTAACTGTGACCATACCTTACTCATACAAATAGGAGATTGAGATAAAATTTTGATTGCTCGTCTATATGTTGACGATAACTTTTACTGGTAACGATGAGAGCATGTTTGCAAATGAAGTTTTGAAGAAAATGAAATATTTTCTCGATGTAGAGGTTTTACAAAATCCTAAAGGCATTTATATTAATCATAAAAGGCAGGCAAAACAAGTGTTGGAGAAGTTTTGGATAAAGAAGAGTAATAGTGCGGAGAATCATCTTGTTCATGGGGTTAAACTGACAATGGACAAAGAAGAAGCCACCGTTAATGCTAACATGTACAAACAATTGATTGGAATTCGTATGTATCTAACTGTAGCAAGGATGGGAGTCCTATATTGAAAAGAGGTAATAGAGAGTTGATAGCATATACTACTGTGATTATGCAGGAGATATAGATGATATGAAAAACACTTCTTGTTATGAGTTTTTACTTAAAGGAGTTGTGTTTAAGTCCTCCAAAAAACAACGTGTAGCTACTTTATCAACTACTGAAGTAGGGTTTTGTGGCAGATGCTTCTTGTGCTTGCCAACGGGTTTGGATGAGGAGAGTATTGGAAAAACTTAGTCATTATCACTATGTTATGTGGTAACAATTTTACCATTAAACTATCCAAGAATTCAATCATGCACGAAAGTATCAAACATAGTGATGTAAGGTTTCATTTCTTGCGTGACTTGACTAGAGATGATATTGAGTTGAAGCATTGTGTCACACAAGAACAAGGTACAAATATTATGAAAAACCACTTAAGCTAAAATTGATTATTTTTAGAGGTTGTTATTTTAAAACGCCTCCTAATCAATAACCATCAAATTGGTTTGTTTTTTTTTTTTTTTTTTTTTATGGAATTGATTTAAGAATTTCTAATTAGTTTATAGGTTCACAACATTGTCCTTACTTCAATCTAAAAGTTTTGAACCAATATTTTATCGGTTCGAATGAGATTGAAGATTTTTTTTTACCAAGATTGAATCCATGACTAAAGATTTAAGAATCTCATAGAGGTCTCTGGTTATAAACCAACTACAAAAAACCAACTATAAAGGTGTTAGGGTTGTTACACATATATCTCCCACCTACTATTTAAAAAATTAAACTTTCCAATATTAGTACAAATTACACCAATCTCATCCATCTAAAATTTAAAGTATTAAAATACTAATCACATCGGGAAGAATGCATATTGAAATAAAATAATTTTGATTAATTCAATTCAACTCCCACCTAGAAAGGTTTTCACAAATTCAAGCAACTTGTTTAATCCTCGATCCTTCTTCATGTGGTTCGTTTTTTTTATTATTTAAGATGTAGAAGCAACAATAATACTAAAATTGGTAGTTGAGAAATATATGAATTAAACTATATCCCACTGTACGGAAGATGACTAAAACAGGAAGTAGTCAAAATATTAGATTAGCTTAAAAATATTTAATGTACTTTTCGGTACTCCATAAATAAAAAAATAAAAAGTCAAAGGCGAAGACTCAAATATGCTTGAAAGAACGTCAGTTACCCATCATCTTCAACTTGGAACCCTATGCTTCTTACCCCCATTTCAAAACCCTAGTTCTACACGTTGTTGACGCTTCTCAGATGCCCTAATTTCCACTTCTTTGCCATGTGTCAATTACCCTTTTTGCCACGTGTCCTCCTTAAAGTTATTATTATTATTATTTTTTGTACACTCTCTTATTAAAAAAAATTAGGAATATATCAAATACAAAATAGTCCCGACACATATTGTTCTAATCATGTTTGAATGTGTATGCATTTTTTTAAAAATTAAAATTTAGAAAAATGCGAACCAAAATGATTTGAAAATGATATTAAATGTGCGTAAAGATGGTAACATCAAGTCACCAATTCCGATTCGGATTCGCGAAGAAATTTAGTGGCTACGTGTTTAATATAGTGTGAATTTGTATTGATAATGGTAAGAAGATGCGCGTTGGGGTTGGAGTTGGGCACAGCTGAATTTTCAAATTTTCAAGTTCAAACTACTTGCTGTCGGTCCAATGAGAACCTATTGTAGTTGAACCACTAATTTGAAAGGATCATAGAATATTAATATAAAATAATATTTTTATTTTCAAACAACACACTTGCATTTTTTGTTTATAAATATATATATAATTATTAATTATAAGTAATAAATGTCTAAAATGATAGGCTTTCCAACTTATGACCTATCATATAAAATAAAAATATATGAAATTACTGATCTTAAGGTTCGTTTATCTTAAAATATATTGATTTGGTGAAAGTTATGATAGTTCTAAAGAAATAGAAGAAAATTGTGAAATTCATGTGATTCTAGAGAATTGCGTGCGTAGGGTTGACGACGGTGGCCACACGTGTCAGGTACTAGTGAGATCACACGTCAACTTTAGAGAAGCGGGGAAGAAATATGTGCACCCGCTTTAGTCTAGATTCGAAGGTGCACCGAGTGCATGAGACTCGCGATCTGCTCTGACTCGACTTGCTAGCTCGAAAACTATGTCCAATCCGTTTGCATCTGGACTCGAATCGCTTGACCCAACCAACCCATAATAGTTACCCATCCAATTTATGGTGCGCCAATTGGAACACACCACGTGTTGCATGCAAAGCTCGCATCTCCTTCCAGGTGCGCGTTTATAGTCATGCGTGGGCTGCACGTGGGAGCATGTGAGTACATATTTTCTTGCCCAGTTGACCTTCTAGAGAAATTTTAGAAATTTCAGCCTACTAGAGAAACCACAGAGACATGGAAAAGCTAGTTTGGGAAGGCATACATCATCTAAATAAGTAACTATATAGACTTTAGGAAAGTAATGCTTGTAGGAATCACTAGGACAAGTTAACATGCATGCGTTCATTTAGGTGGTTAGAAATTGTATGTTAAGGACTTCGAAAGGACGTTTTTAGATGAGTATGTATTGTATGTATGTTATGAAAAAATTACAGTTATGCCCTTTAAGTTGAGATTTTTTAGAAACTATGTTATTTTATATTTTATGTAAAGTTAGAAAGAGGATATACATTACTAGGATATGAGGTTGGAAATATGGATAAGCAAACTATATAAGATGTAAGAGATAACCAAAGTGCCTTGACAATGTGGTTTGTGATAAATGCTATTTATTATGCTTTCCACTGTGTTAGAAAAGTAGATGAGCTATTGTGATCTGTGTTCGGGGATATTGATGGATGCTATCTCTCCATTGAGCTTTCTTGCTTGTTTGCATGAAAGTTTTAGCTTATTTTTCATTCCTTTAGATGATTGATAGGATATTTCCCTAAGCATGCATGCTTGAATTATGTATGTTGTGCTCTAGGTAATCAATAGGATAATCTCGCTTGCAAAGCATGCACTAGAGAACCTATAACGACCCGAGATTTCTACTTATCTATAGTCACTATTGTCATCATAACGGAATCAATTTGTGAGGAAATAAGAGTTTAAATTTTATCATAAAACATAAGCTTCATCATAAAACACTGCCGTGAACTTACATGTTCGAAAACATCTTTAAAATGACACAAAAAAATACTAAATGAAATAAATAAGCGTTAAAAGCAAGGTCGTTATAGAACCAAGCTAAGTCTAGAGTGCTAGAGTCGATCTAGGTCAATATGTTTCCAATAGACACTACACCCTAGAACCATGAGCATGATTAGAGGTATAAACCTATGTGCACCTAGATAGTGGATCAGCTCGAGGAGTTTATTTTAGACATCCTAGAAGCAAGAGGAGTTTATTTTAGACATCCTAGAAGCAAGAGACAAGTTTTGAACTGCCTAAACGTCCTTAAAAACCTAGTGGGCCTCAACGAAGTTTAAGAATGACATAGGTAGCCTCTAGGCTGTTAGCAATATGTACGGTGTTATTAATTTAATGGTAGCATTAGAGCCTCCGCTACCCTTTCCACTCTAGTAATAGTACTGCAGAGCTAGGCCTCCGTTGGTTTGGATAGTACGCCAAGGCGACTAGTCACCCAATGTTGTGGAAGAGTCGTGATAGTAAACCTGCCTTAAGAGGGGAATGCAGGGCTACACAGGTTGACTAAGTAGCTGGCAAGCATGGAGGGTTGGTTCCCTCAACCTTGGGTGACTATATAGTATTGTGGGAAGCGTTCACACCCTAACCTCCTGTGGATGACGAACAGGCTAGCATACATTGAACTGTCTCCACTAGAGATAGAGAGTTTTATGAGATTTGCCTCAACCTAGAATACTGATTTCACACTACATAGGCAAAAAAGCTATCTAAGTCAAAGAACAAAAAAAGTAATTCATTGAAAAGGTTGAACCACCTTTTTCACACCTAGAGTGAGTCAATGAGCAGTACTACTTAGAAATGAGAGGCATCCCATATACTCGTATGGTAGTAGAGACTAGGCCCGAACTTTCTAGAGCCGAAAGTAAAGTCCGTGGATACCTACTATGATAAGGATGCAATGAAAGTCTACAAGTAGGTTGGTTACTAAATATTTTTATACTCAACCCTTTTCCTTTTCTTTTTTAGGTGTTTGCAAGCTAACGATCGAGGTGGAGGAGTGTTCGAGAGTTTTGCGGTCACCGAAGGAGTTGTTCCTGAGCGTTAGTTTATCTTCATATTTTGAGTCATTTTCATTTCTAGTTGTAATTGTACTCCAAACTCATTTCTCCATTTGTAATAAATTTGAACACCACCTTATTATAATTGAAATTTATTTTGTATTTAATTCTGACCGGGTATCTTAATTTGATTTAAATTTTATCTGATTTGAATTTTTTATTTTTATTTACTTTTATCTTCATCTATTTGGTTGTAATCTAAGATTCAAAATCTTGAAAATCAGATCAGGATAGTGTTATACGGTTATGGTCTTTAACTAATTATTCAGTCATCTACACTATCTTATATTAACTCTTTGGGTAAAGAAAATACTTTAAACTAATTTAGTCCGTAAAGATTTGAATCTTTTATCCATATAAGTAATGCCTCCAAATTTTCCATGAGAGATCACATTTGCTAATGGTAGATAATGAGTCGGATAACAAATAAATATTTACAACTTGGAGGCTTCAAAACTTAGATGGTAACTAAAAAATACAAAGACTAAAGCAAAATAAAATAAAAAGTAAAATCAAATCAAAGATATGAGTACTATAAAATTTAAATCAAATTAAAACAAACACCACAATTAAAAACAAAACAAAAATTAATTATATATCCATGTTGTTCAAATGAGAAAGTTGGTTTGAGGTATAATTTAGAAAAAAAAAAAATACAAAGGTAGAATGACTCTTTGGAACGACCCCTTAGTGACTGTACAGTATCACGGTCATGCTTGTCCAAGGCGTGTTGCCCATGGCCGCATGCCCATGACAAGCCAAACCCTTTATGTCTTTCTATGTTCTAGTGTTTTACTTTTGTATTTCTAGAAAGTATGAGGTTTGAAAAAAGAAAGTATGAGGTTTGAAAAAATCATGTTTAGGCCTGACAGACATGAAATGGCTCAGAATGTACTATAGGGGATATGACTAGTTGTCAACTTCTCCCTACCAATAGTTATATACTGTAAGCCGTTGTTGTTACTCTCTTGCTTGCATATATAACGTCTCTTTCAAAATCTCTTTTTAAAAAATCTCTCTCTGCCTTCGTTTTCTAAAACCTTCTTCTTAAACCAAGGCCAAAGGCTCGAGCATACGTCGTTTGGCCATAGGCGACGTAAGAACGAATTGGCTTTAGCTCACTTGTCGTTGGAAAGTGAGTGTCGCACAATTGGAAGTCCGCTGCCATCAAGAGTGCGATTGTGACAAGTGGTATTAGAGCTTTGTTAGCTCCATGACATAGCAAAGACCAAAACTATGTCGATGACAAAGTCGACACCCAAATCACAAGCTGACCGACTTACTTTCATAGAGGAGGAAATGCTGTTCCTCAAAGAAGTCCCTGACACCATCCTCTTCCTGGAAGCACGGGTGACAAAATTGAATGGAAAAGTCGTAGAAATCGATGCAATGGGCAACCGCCTGGATGAGTTGCCAATCGCAGAACTAATGTTTCGAGTGGCCTCGCTCGAAGAAAGAGTTGCTCCTACGAGCAGCTCAAGACCTTCTGGTAGCCCCGATAGCTCTATCACGCACAAGGAGGGACGTGGCGAAGAGTTCGACGTGGTACAAAATATCATGATGAGTTTGTTTAATGGATTAGCTGATGAATTCAGAACAACGATCGATGTCATCCAAGAAAAGATGGCCGACATGAACACCCGAATTGGGGTGACCATAAAAGCCAAGGAGAACGTCACGGCTGGGCAAACTCATACAGGATCCAACAAACTGATGTTTGAAGACCCCAGACCCTTCAAAGGGAACCGAGACGCCAAAGAGTTGGAGAACTACATCTTTGATGTCGAACAGTACTTCAAAGCCACAACAACTTGTACCAAAGACATAAAAGTGACAGTAACCTCAATGCATCTCATAGACGATGCAAAACTTTTGTGGCATACGAAGGTACAAGACATTGAGAATGGATTGTGCACTATCAACTCGTGGGAAGACCTCAAGAGAGAGTTGAGGGACCAATTCTTCTCCTAAAACGTAGAACATATGGAAATGGAAAAACTAATAACCCTAAAACAAACTGGAAGCATAAGGGACTATGTCAGACAGTTCTCGACCCTGATGCTAGATATTAGGGGCAAGTCAGAGAAAGACAAGGTATTTTTCTTTATAAATGGGTTACAACGGTGGGCCAAAACAAAAATACACGAGAAAAAGGTTCAAGACCTAGCTACCGCAATCGCCAGCGCCGAGAGACTCCTAAACTTTGGGAATGAAGTAAGTTTCTAAAGAAGAACAACACACAGGCCCCAAACACTGGTGGCACAACATATAGACCGTCAGGTCATCGAAATGAAGGCCCCAATAGGCCAAACGGAACTAACGACAGACCAAGTGGGTGGATAGATAGACCTCCTTAGAATAACCAAGCGGGAACATCTCGAGGAACTTACCCTCAAAAGAACTACCCAACGGCATCTTTACAATGCCTGTTGTGTAAAGGCCCCTATAGATTGTCCTGCTATCCTCGTCGCGCCTCTCTCACTGCACTCTAAGTGTCCATTCAAGAGAGCAATGACACTGGAGTCGAGACTACGCCAGACAGGAGGGAAGATCAAGACAATCCTTAAATGGGTGCGCTTAAATTCTTGTTAGCCCTCCAATGAAAGGTCTACCCAAAGGAGATAATTAGAGAAAGGGCACATATTCGTAAATGCAACAATAGACTCCCGACCAAGTAAGAGCACCTTGATAGACTCAGGTACGACCCACAACTTCATCGTCGACCAAGAAGCACGAAGATTGGGACTCACCATAGAAAAGAACCCTGGAAAAATGAAAGCTGTCAACTCCGAGGCCTTGTCTATTGTGGGAGTCTCCAAAAGAGTCCCCTTCAAATTAGGGACTTGGACAGGAGAAATGGACCTTGTCGTGGTTCACATGGACGACTTCGACGTGGTACTTGAGATGAACTTCCTCCTAGAACACAAAGTTATCTCAGTGCGACTGGCGAAATGCTTGGTGATCACCGACCACAACCCCACAGTAATACCTGCAAGCATCAAGCAACCAAGTAATCTTAGAATGATCTCGACCATGCAATTGAAAAGAAGACTCGCACGAGAGGAACCTACATTTATAGCTATACCCTTGATGGAAGAAATGACCACTGAGGAAACTATTCCAAGTGAAATCAAGGATGTACTAGACAGTTATGCTGACATAATGCTAGAGAGCTTACCACAAACACTACCACCCCGTCAAGGTATTGATCACGAAATTGAACTCCTCCCTGGGGTTAAACCCTCAGTGAAGAACGCATACCGGATGGCTCCCCCTGAACTAGCCGAATTAAGGAAACAACTAGATGAGTTGTTGACGGCAGGATTCATCCGCTCGGCAATGGCACCTTACGGAGCCCCCGTACTATTTTAGAAAAAGAAGGATGGGACGTTGCATATGTGCATAGATTATAGAGCCTTAAACAAGGTGACGGTACGCAACAAATACCCACTGTCGATAATGTCCGATTTGTTTGACCAGCTTTACGAGGCCAAATACTTCATGAAGTTGGACTTACGATCAGGGTACTACCAAGTACATATCGCCGAAGGGGACGAGCCCAAGACGATGTATGTAACAAGATGTGGGACCTTTGAGTTCCTGGTAATGCCCTTTGGCTTGACAAATGCCCCAGCTACATTTTACACGTTAATGAACTAGGTTTTTCATGAATACTTGGATCAGTTCGTCGTAGTATACCTCGACGACATAGTTATATACAACACAATCTTGGAGGAACGCAAGGTGCACTTGAAGCTAGTGTTTGACAAGCTACGGCAGAATCAGTTGTACGTCAAGAAAGAAAAATGTGCCTACGTAGAAACATGTATAAACTTCCTTGGACATGTCATCAGTTGTGGACAAATCGGTATGGATAGCGATAAGATAGAAGCTATCCAATAGTAGAAAATCCCTACTTCCGTATCCGATGTGCAATCCTTCCCAGGATTGGCAAATTACTATATGTGGTTGGTCGAAGGATTTTCACGACGAGCCGCCCCATTAACAGAACTCTTGAAGAAAGACCACCCTTGGTCGTGGTCAAATGAATGTCAAATGGCGTTTGAAGACTTGAAGACAACCATGACGAAGGGTCCTGTCCTCGGATTAGTAGATGTTACTAACCATTTGAAATAGAGACAGATGCTTCCGACTTTGCCCTAGGCGGTGTCCTTATTCAAGAAGGCCACCTCATCGCTTATGAAAGTCGAAATCTCAATGATGTTGAAAGGAGGTACACTATCTCTAAAAAAGAAATACTGGCCATGGTCCATTGTCTATGAGTCTGGAGACAGTACCTCTTGGGATCACAATTCGTAGTGAAGACGGATAACAACGTCATTTGCCACTTCTTTGATTAACCGAAATTGACGGCAAAACAAGCCCGGTGGCAGGAGTCGTTGGTTGAATTCGACTTCAAATTTGAACAGAAGGCAGGAAAGAGTAACCAAGCAGCCGACGCGCTGAGTCGGAAGGGCAAACATGCGGCCCTGTGTATGTTGACCCATATTCACTCAAGTAAGATCAATGGATCGATGCGCGACATCATCAAAGAACAGTTACATAAAGACCCATCGGCCAAAGCCGTCAATGAACTAACCAAAGCTGGGAAGACACGATAGTTTTGGGTCGAGGGAAACTTTCTAATGACAAAGGAAAACAGATTATACGTTCCAAGAATAGGAGAACTGAGGAACAAGCTCATTCAGGAATGTCATGATACTTTATGGGCCGGACACCTTGGGTGGCAACGAACATATGCCTTAATCAAAAAGGGGTATTTCTGGCCAAATATGCGGGACGACATCATGCAGTACACCAAGACGTGCCTCATCTGCCAATAGGACAAAGTCGAGAAAGTCAAAGTCTCGAGACTCTTGGAACCTCTACCCGTGCCAACAAGGCCTTGGGAAAGTGTGTCTCTGGACTTCATAACACACATCCCAAAAGTCGGGGAATATGACGCCATCTTGGTTGTCATAGACCGATTCTCGAAATACGCGACGTTCATTCCCACCCCCAAATTATGCTCAGCTGAACTAACATCCCAACTATTTTTCAAACACATTGTACAGTTATGGAGCATTCCATCGAGCATCATCAGTGATAGGGATGATCGATTCATTGGCACATTCTTGACTGAGTTATTCGCCTTCTTGGGAACGACTTTAAACATCTCCTCGAGCTATCATCCTCAAACCGATGGACAGGCGAAACGGTTCAACTGCTTGCTCGAAGAATACTTACGTCACTTCGTCAACATTCGCCAGAAGAACTAGATATAACTGCTAGATGTCGCCCAATTCTGTTTCACTTGTCAAACGAGTTTGTCTACAGGAAAGAGCCCCTTCGAAATTGTAAGTGGACGATGGCCGGCTTGGCCCCATGTTATTGATCATTCTTATGCAGGAAAAAACCCTCAAGCTCAAAATTTCACCCGATAATGGAAGCAGACAATAGATATAGCCTGGGCATATTTGGAAAAAGCTTCCAAGCATAGGAAGAAGTGAGCAGACAAGAAGCGTCGCCCCCTCCAATTCCGAGCAGGAGACCAAGTCCTCATCAAGTTGAGACTAGAACATATCAGAATCTGCAGCCGAAAGAACCAGAGACTAGTTTAAAAATATGAAGACCTGGTTGAAGTCCTTAAAAAGATCGGGGCTACTTCCTACAGAGTTGTGCTACCCACATGGATGAAAATTCACCCACTAATTCATGTGAGCAACTTGAAACCCTATCACCTTGACCCAGACGACAACCAACGAAATGTAATCACTAGACCGAGCATCAATCTGAAACAAAGAGACACCAAAGAAATAGAGGAGATCCTAGCCGACAGGGTTAGAAAGATAGAAAGACCCGTACGGAAGATTCGCGAATTCTTTGTCAAATGGAAGAATCTCCCTACGGAGGAAACCAACTGGGAGCGCGCCGAAGATCTGGACTCCACTGCCACCCACATCGTCAGGTTTGAAAGTAGTCGGTTAATAGAGACATCAACCAATTAGGTGGGAGAGGATGTCACGGTGATGCTCGTCCAAGGCGTGTTGCCCATAGCCGTATGCCCATGACAAGCCAAACCCTTTATGTCTTTCTATGTTCTAGTGTTTTACTTTTGTATTTCTAGGAAGTATGACGTTTCGAAAAAATCATGTCTAGGCCTGCCAGACTTGAAATGCCTCAGAATGTACTATAGGGGATATGACTAGTTGTCATCTTCTCCCTATCAATAGTTATATACTGTGAGCCGTTGTTGTTACTCTTTTGCTTGCATATATAACGTATCTTTCAAAATCTCTCTTTCAAAAATCTCTCTCTGCCCTCGTTTTCTAAAACCTTCTTCTTAAACCGAGGCCAGAGGCTCGAGCATACGTCGTTTGGCCGTAGGCGACGTAAGAACGAATTGGCTTAGTTCACTTGTCGTTGGAAAGTGAGTGCTGCACAATTGCAAGTCCGCTGCCATCAAGAGTGCGATTGTGACACACAGCTCTCAAACGCTTCCCTATCTCGAACGAAAACCTACAATCATCCTCTGCGAACATTTAAAAACAAAGGTGAAAGGAGTGAGTATAAAAATACTTAGTAAATAATCTATTCATAGATTCTCGTCAAATTCTTAACCTAGTAGGTATCTACCAATTTTACTCTAGGCTCTAAGAAGTTTGGGTTCAATCTCTACTACTATCTGAGCATCTATAGATGCCTAAAAGTTTTGAGTAGACCTATTATCTGAATCTTACCTCTAGGGGTTTGTACATGTTCTCTAACCTTTCTATTATTTGTCTTAGATAGCAAAAGTGTGATGACCGGTGTCTTGGGTTGAGGCGCTTTCTCATAAAGTTCTGATGCGACAATGTGGTGTTTGCTAATATGAACATCATCCATGGAAGGCACCCACCCAAGGATAGGTTTACAGCACAGAATCCCTAGTTGTCTTGGTGAACTTCTCTGGGAAAGGGATGTAGACAATCTGATGACAGTATTTATATTGCTAATATCATGGAGAGTTACCTTAGTCATTCTTGGATGTCGTAGAGGTCTGCTAGGCTCTTAAAGGCATCTAGGTGGTTTAAATCTCATCTCACAGATCTGACCTCTAGTCGTCGTTCACGATCTTGGGGTGCATATTCTACTAAAAGCGTAATGACCTAGGTCAACATGTAAACTGCTCTAGGTGTAGCACTCTAATCTTAACTTGGTTTACTCATGCATGCTTGTGATAGATATATTCCTATCAATCATCAAAAGCACATAACAAATATTCTAAACATTCTCTTGGTCATCTTGTTGGGATTCATTCCCTAAAGCCTCCTAATTAATTATTTAATTTTTAATATTTTATTTACAATTTAATTTTACCGAAATTCAATGTTATTAATGTAATCTTGAATAACATGTGATTGACATACAAGTAAAATAGTTATTCATTTGAGTAAGTTATCCTAACTTGGTTCAATATTTCTTTTTAAAAGTGTTCGTTGATGGTGAAGGTGGGGGAGGGTACGAGAGATACACAGTTATAGAAGGAGTCATTTTGGGACATCAATCCGTCTGCAGATTTTGGGTCTTATTTTATAGTTTAAAAATTGTATCACAATCTTTAGACCCTTATTAAATTTGAATAACACTAGCTGGTACATGGTCTCAATTTATTTTAAATGTTGAGTTGTTTGTTTTTAAATTACAAAAAAATTTATCATATTTTTACTTTTCTTTTATTTGCTTTCGTCTTTTGTCTTTTTAGTAACTGTCCAAAAATTCAAAGTTTAAAAAAATGAATCATGACAAAGTATCCAACAAAGATTATTTGTTTTTTTTTGTTTTTTTGTTTTTTTATGTACGGGAGACGAAGACAGAAAGGTTTCTTTTTTATCCTTAATAATTTATTTATTATATTAAACATGGAAATTGTTATTATCATAATCCTACGGAAACCCAATTATCTACCATTTTTATTATTCAAGTATAAATATATATATATATATATATTTTCTCTTTTAAGACGGGTCAATCATTAATATTATAAATTTTTTAGTTCAACAATTAATGGACCACTCTATCAGAAATATATTTTAATCACTTATATATAGATTGACGATAGTATTTCAAGCAAGTGAATCTTTTTTTTTTTAATGTAATCTTCAACCATGAGTATAAACTGTATTTTTCTTGAAAAATTAATAAATATTCCATAATTTTAATATTCAACTCCAAATAAAGTGAGAGATTATAAGTTTTAAGACAAATAATAAATAAAATCACTTTGGTCATATTCAAAATCACTCTAAATATATTTATAATAATATATAAAATTAATTTTATTTATATTAAAATAACATATAAGTATATATGACGCATATATATATACACACACAAACACGGCTCATGAAGGACTTTCCATACATACAGAAATTATAGCAACTCATATAATTTATGCATATAGCAGATATACGAGAAAGCACAAGGGAGAATGAGGTGGGTTATTAAAGTACATGTAATTAGTGATATATGTATATATAGATATATTATACCAAGTAAAGAAAGTTGCAAACAATCTATACAGCTTAGAAAGGAAAAGCATTCATATAGAGAATATACCAACCAAAGAAGTTACGAAAAGAGAACAAAAAAGAAGAAGAAGAAGAAGAAGGTGAATTACGGTTCCTTAAACCAGAGTGAACCATTTTCAGATAACTATTAAGTATATGAAAGGAATTTAATTAAATATAATTTTTTTTAGTATATCAATTTTAATTGAGATGTCCATTTTATGTGCGAGGTTGGGACCATCTTCGGGAGGAAAATCTCGGTTTGAAGAGGGAGTGAAGAACATTTTTTTCTTGTTAGATAAGTGAGGTTGGGGATGAGATTATGTCACCACCTTATTTTCATTTAATATAAATATATTTTTAATATATAATAATAATAATAAATTAAAAATAATTAATTTTGAAATTCTAATGATAATATTTAAATTAAAGATTAATCGTAAATAATGACGTAATAATATTAAAGTTTGAAACACATTAATTAATTATATAGTTATATATATATATTTTGCTTATAAAATATATTGATTTTGATTGAGATGTCCATAGACCTACTTTGAATGGGGAGGAAAATCTCGGTATAGATGAAAAATGGAGGAAAGAGTGAAGAACATTTTTTCTGTTAGATAAATGAGGTTGGGGACAAGATTATATTCCCATCCCATCTCGGTTTAATATATATTTTTAATAAATAAATATATAATAATAATAATAATAATAAATTAAAAAATTAAAATTAATTAATTTTGAAATTCTAATTATAATATTTAAATTAAAGATTAATGGTTAAGAATGATAAAGTAATATTAAAATTTGAAAACATTAATTAATTAATTAATTATATATGTTTACTTATAAATATATTGATATATTAAGATTTGTTTTTGCATTTTTTTAATAAAGATTATATTGGAAAATGAAATATTTAAAACAACTATTTTTCTAATAATAATAAACGACGAAAAATCTTCTAGATCTCCACAAATTTTTTAGAGAGAATCCCGTCCTAATCCTCACAAAAATAAATGAAAAAAATCGCAAAAATAGATAATAAAATAGATTAGTATATATGAGTACCATCGAATATATCGAACTTAATATATGTCAACTCATTAAATTGATAAATGCAATTTTGAAGGATGAAGAGACTTTCAATATATATAATCTATGACATTTTAGACTTTTTACAAAATTTATAAAATGATGAGGATTGACATCTTCCATAGCCGTTTTAAATTCAGTGAACCGAATGGACGTTTGTTTTGACTTTGGACCATAACCGTCATTGTAGGCAAACACAAAACGGCGTCGTTTGCTGTCTATAATGATAACTCTTTAAATTTAATTGAAATGACGTTGTCATTTCATACACCGCTGTTAAATGATTGCTAAAGCATGTATTTATTACTTACTTTATTATGACTTCATGAATTGTAACAGTCAATAGAACCATAATTAAACCGTTACAATTATGATAATTCACCTTATTTCTCCTAACATACAAACCTTCACATGCATTGAACTTAAACAATAAAATTCCTCTAACTTTGAACGAGAATGAACTGATAAACACTCTAATTTCCCGACCTCTAAAATCTCCCAGACTTTTAACAAGGGTTTTGTAAAAGACGTAAAACTATAAGATTATATGCAATGTGTTTTGGGTAATCGGCCACTCTATACCGTTGAAGAGTAATTACTGAAAATGGTTTTTGGTGATTGGATTATACACTTTGTGTTTTGGATAATCAACACTAAGATCACTTGATTTTGATTGGTCAAATGTATAATGGATATTTTTAATACTTTTTACATAATTTTCAATAAGAGAAATGTTGTAGCACACGAGCAGAGTGGGGAAGCAAGCAACTCTAACGTCTTTATGTTTCTCTCTATTTTAAGACGTTTCTGCATGGAAAACTTTGTTAGAATACTAATAGTATGTGGAACTAGAGAATTTAGATTAAAAGTGTTTGTTAAATTGCGTACTTTATAAAATTTCTTTAAAATGGGTTATTGAAATATCTTTGAACATGTTAAATATTTTAAATTATAAACTTTTAATGTCAAGTTATATCTTGGGGAAGAGTTGGTCCATTATACAAGTCTATAAGAAGTTTGTTTCTTAAGAGAATTTTATACTCATATTTCTTGTGGGTGTCTTGTTCTTGGAAAAAATTGATTACTCTCATATGGTTTTGTTATTTCTATGTACGGATTTTCTTTATTCCACTCCACTTCTGATCATCTTTTAAACAACTTCTGATCATCTTTTATCATTCTAGGATTGGATCATGAAACTCCGAAAATCAATTTGATAATTTCATGCTAATGACGTTGTAGGGTTATCGAGAGGCAATGGATATATTGATATGAACCAAAAACACATTAATCATACAATATACTTCAATGAAGATGTGAAAAAATTGTCGTTAAAATTATCAAAAGATATTTCAATTCTGTCCTGTTAAAGGAGAATGAAGCTTCCTTTTTTTATAAATTTTGGGTGGATTACAATTTAGAGTAATTTAGAGTTATTGTATTTCATTAATGTATTTTAAGACTTTTCATTCACACATTTATATAGTGGCTAATTATAGTCATAAAGAATATATAGGGGTTAATTATGGTCATAAAGTATGAAGGTTACAAACTCTTGAAATGACTCAAGAGTTTCATTTTATGGCTTTAAGCCATGTATGGAAGAGAAAGTATGGTCAGGTAGCAGAGGAACGAGAGAGTAAGTATGATTACGTTCCAAAGCTGCCATAATGAGTTACCAACTGTCTCATCTTAGGTTTTAGGTTTTGTTTGGGCGGTAATAAGAGCTGGAATAGCACGTTGAGTAAGAGAAAACGAGAAAATGAAATGTAATGATGAATAGGATACCTGGTGTCAGTGTTGGGACTTGAGCTAGAGATTAAATGATTGATTGTAGAACATATCTCATAATCATTATGCCAAGTTGGAAGCTCTTTGGTACGAGTAGAACATCGGAGTGGAACTGATGTATCAGGTGGGATAGAATTAGAATTAGTGAGTGAATCTGGAGAAGGAATAGAAGGTGGAGGAGACAACGAAGTAGGTGAAGGAATAGAAGGTGCAGGAGGACTAGAATAGATGTTTGAGTATGATGAATCATGAAGTGGTAAAATGGGAGTCGAAGGAACTAATGTCAAAGTTTGTGAAGCTGATGAAAAAGAAAAATGATTTTCACAAAATTTAACATCATGGCTGATAAAGAATTTGTGAGATTGCATGTCATACAACTTGTAACCTTTTGTGACTACAAGGATATCCTACGAAAACACAAGAAATTGCTCGAGGTTCAAATTTTTGCTTAGGATGTACTACAGTGCATGACATTTACGACCAAAATCTTTAAAATGATGAAATGTAGATAGTCGTTTGTAGAGTGCTTCGAAGGGTGTCTTGTTAGATAACAATGGTAATGGTGTTCTATTTATAAGATAAACAACATAGACTGAAAGAGAAGAGACTTAGCTACATTTAGGATATGACGATGCTTACGTTCTACAACTCTATTTTGTTGTGGAATATATACACAAGTGCGCTGAAATTCAATGCCACAAAAACTAAATATATACACAAGTGCGCATCTTAATAATGCTACTTTTTCTCATAACGGTAGTATTTGCCGGTTAGAAAACAAACTAGGTTGTCTTTTCCAAGAAATTCAATAACACATTCTGCATTAGATTTTTTACATTGTGATGTTTGGGACCTCATAAAATTCCTACCCATTATGGTTTGCATTTTTTTCTCACTATTGTTCGTGATTTTATTCAATATACTTGGGTTTTTCTTATGCAACATAAATCAGAAGTACATCATTTGTTAATGAAATTTGTTAAATTCGTTCAAACTCAATTTCATACTACTATCAAAATTTAGAAATTCATCTCGAACAATTGAACCTTTGGATACTATATGATCCGTAACTCCACTATCGAGAATACACGAATCAGAACTAGCAGAGTTAATGGATTGCAGATACTAGAAACAAACCTGCAACATTGATGTAACTCTTCTAATTACTAGTAGGACGATAATTGAGTGCATATAAGACTTGTGCTATCTGTTGTAATTGCTCAGAAGAAAAATTTGCAATGGAATTAGATTACTGTTCTTCTGTATTCAACTGAGAAACATCGGTCCTATTGCAGATGATAGATATCCATGATTGCTGCGTTGATTGACTTGAACTGCCCTTCCAGAATTATTTTTCTGTCGACATCGATCTTTTATATATTCCTTTTTATCACAAAATTTAAAGTGAAACTTACAGATTCGACACTCATCAATTGTATGACCACTTCTATTGCAATATTCACATGATTTGTCCTTAGTGAATTTTGAATATGCTGTCTTCTTTTGCACTGTTGTTGCAATTGATAAATTTTAAGTAGGTTCAAAAGCTACCTGATGCTACATCTCTTCTTGTACAAGTAATGAATATGTTTGCCTTACATTAGGTAATGAAGTGATCATCAATAATATGTTGAGATCTCACCGTTTTATAAGACTCATTGAGCCTCATGAGTAGTTGCATAAATTTTTCTTTTTCACATTGATCAACATGTATTTGACGTTGTTTACAGGAAAATGACGTGTGATGCACTTCCAATTCATCCCAGAGTCCTTTGAGCTTGATGAAATATGTTGTGTCATGGTTCCTTGTGACATCATTGCTATTGACTTTAGTATCTGAAAAATTGTCGGAGCATTCTTTTGTGAGAATTGATGATGAAGATCAACCCACACTTGATGAATTGACGTGAATAATACCTTCAGCGATATCTGCTTCAACTGAATGAGTTAACTGAGATAATACCATATTGTTGCACTGATTTCAGAGTTCAAATTATGTTGAATTTGCACCGTTTTTCAATTGTGCCATCAATGAATCCAATTTTTCTTTTGGCAATAAAAGTGCATAATTGATTTATGTGAGGATTGATAATTTATCCCATTTAATTTGAATGGAATAAGTGAATATCTTAGTTGATTAGAGTGATGAATGAAATAAGGACGTGTTAAGTCAATATCCAACGTTTTGAAGTTGGATTTGGCTGATTCCCCATAAAAGAAATTTTGATATTTAAGAATATCAAGATCGGTGCTCCGATATCATGTTAAGAATGAGAAACAAAAGTGGGACCGAAAATGCAATATTTATTAATGTTTACAACGTTTAAATAGGATACAACTACCAACTAACTCCTAAACATAAAATAAAATATACTATCAATCAAATCTTGAAAATGAGATAAAATATATCAAATCTACTATTATCCCATCCCAAAAAGTAAGGGAAAAAATATTAACGGATTATAAATACATAAGATATATCTTTATATCTTAATACATTATCATGGACTTACGTATTCGAAAACATCTTTTAAATGATATAACAAAGTACTGAATAAAATAAATAAACGTTAAAATTAAAAATAAAAAAAAAAACTCTATTCTAACCTAAGTCTAAGAAAGTAAGTATAACTACTATATGCATGTGTAATGGTCACAAATTGCGATGTCATCATCAGCCGTACATGGATGCCTTGCATTTTCCTGAAAAAGAAGTAGCATACGGTTTGAGTATTTTAAGAAATACTTAATAAGTGACCCCACTATTGGGGTCACGGAATGCAAACAAATGCAAACAAATGATCTATGGACCTATCATTTAAAACCATCATAGAGGTGACCTCCAATTCGGACAAAATTGGATGTGTAGTAATTCCTTACACACGATCCACACGTCAGTACTCATCATCATAAATGGAAAAGTATCTTGATGTATATGGACACACAAAATGCATGAGGTCCATATAGTTTTCATCTTTAAATCACCTTTATGACACAACTTTATACCTCGTTCACACATTACTTCAGGTAACATGCACACATTGGTCTTCGTACATTCATCATCTTTAACATCAACTAGGATTGCCTATTTGAAAACTAGTCATTATAGTGCATCATGACATTTAATACATGCACATCATCTTAATATGAAACAGCATCATCTTAAGTCATTTCATCATCTTACGTCTCACATCATCAAGTTATATCATGCATCATCATCTTCATGTCAACATCATGTACATCATCACATATTCATATAACATCGTCACATCATTATATAGCATCATCATATCATCATTTAACGTCATCACGTTATCATATAATATCATCACTTCATCATTTAACGTCGTCAAGTCATCATATAACATAATTACATCATCACATTATCATTTAACGTCATCACGTCATCATATAACGTCATTACATCATCATATAATATCATCACATCATATCACATCATCATATAAAGTTAGTATTTGTGTGTGTTCTTCAATGACTGTCCCAAATCATGTGTGTGTTCTCAAATTCATTATATACCATGAATCAGATTCATGTGGGATTGAGGGATGTTACAATTTTTTTTTTTCTTTTTGAATCCTCATTAATCATACTCAATCGGTCCTAATCATGCTTAACTAGGACATCAAACTTCAAGCATAGTATAGTTATACCTTATCAAGCCTAATCATGCTCATTCGAATAATCAAGGTTCATAAATCGATATATCCATGCTTAATTAGAGATCTTCTCAATCGATTCATCAAGGTATAATACAACATGTTCATGCTTAGTTAGAATCTAAATAAACTCAAAAGTTTCTATTTCAGTATTGAACTTCCATTTCATTCCATACTTAATTTAGGGCATTCATTTCGAACTTAATCTATCATAAAACATGATATGATGCTAATCAATCACATTTATAAGCAATTTTATAAGAAACACTTCAATATCGATCCAAATGATTAATTACTAATTCTATGATGTCTTAGTTTTCTCAAATTAGGATTTCCCTTGGTTCAAATCTCCTTAAATCTCCCTGAACAATCTTAAATTAAAAAAAAAAAGAAAATCAGCACAATTGAAATTGAATGAAATTTAGACATGAAACAATCTAACCAACCACAATCACAAGTATTAAAACCAGTTGAGTTGGATCAAATGGACCCAACTCAACCAAACCCAATGACATTATCTTCATCATTAACTTCCATAAACTAGTTTGATTTGCACGTTCGTAAGTCTTTGCTTCGTGATCTTCGACGTGCTCTAATAAAGATAATCTAATAAAGATGAGAGGGAAAAAAACTATTTTCACGACGTGCTCTAATAAAGATAATCTAATAAAGATGAGAGGGAAAAAAACTATTGAGAATTGAAAAAGTGGGGAATTAGTAAGCAGATGGGAAAGATAAAGGGATTAAAGCCATCCCATCCAATAACAATACTATTCTAATTCTTGTTGTTTAAGAATTACTATTCTAATTCTTGTTGTTTAAGAATTACTATTCTAATTCTTGTTGTTTAAGAATTAAGGTGCCTTAATCATTTTCTCACAGGCTTTCTTAAATAAACTATTAATTAAAATAAACTATTAATTAAATAAAGAAAAGAAAAGAAAAGAAAAGAAAAGGGGTAAACCTTTTTAATAGGCCACTCCGCCTCTGCCACCGACCATCTATCCTTTCATCACATGCGCTTGCATCCAAAATATGCCCAAAAAAGCCTTTTAGTTTTCTAATATATATATTTTTGGATAATATTTAAATCTAAAAGCTACTTTAGAATAAACTAAGCTTAATGATTCTTTGACAATGTATTTTTCTTTTTAAATATTTTATTTATTATTTTTTAAAATAGTTTTTGCAAAGGTTAGAAATTTGTTATGAAAAAAAGTAATTTAAAAATATTAGTACTAAATGAATAAGCATTTGAATTCATATTTGAATTATTAATGGGTGCGTGTGTTCTCCAATGACTGTCCCAAATCAATCTGATTTGTGGAATTTTCACCCAATCAACCATGTTTCTCAACAACTTATATAGAATGTGTATAACAACTAATAAGATATTAATCCCTAATATGTTTTCCTAGTATAATTTTGTTTCAACAATTTACCGATTAGTATACGTGCTACGTTCTTTTTCATCTCTACGGTCATGGTTAAGGATCTTTATCTTACGGATATTGTTAAAATATCACAAGTCCAATAGAGTCAAACCCAACCATTGTATAAGACTATTTTAAATATCATAAGCCGAATAGAGTTAAATCCAACAATTGTATAAGACCATTCTACATTTAGGGTCAAACCAGACAATTGTAGAAACTGATTGTATATTTAGTTTAGGGAGATGATTTAAGTATTTTAGCAATAAATATATCTAACTATTTTAGGAAAAACATTTGGATATTCTAGAAAAAAGATTGAGAAATTGTATGAATAAAGTGTTTCCTCTACCATAAATACCCTTCCATCCTACTTAATTTTTCATCCTAAGAAATACAAAGTGTCTTGTATTGTAGTTTCTTCTCGATTGGTCTTAATAGAGAGTACTAGTGTTTCCCACAGAGTTATATTCGACAACCTGGTATTAGGGTCATGCCCTTAACTTAGCCATGTAAATAGAATCCTCAAATGTCGAACAAAGAAGTTGGGAGTCTTGAAAGTGTAGTAAAAAAAGTGACTCAAGTATCGAACAAAGGGTGTACTTTGTTCGAGGACTTCAAAGAAAGGAGTCGAGCCTCAATTAAAGGGAGGTTATTCCAGGGCTCTATAGGCCTCAAGGGAGGCTCTATGGTGTACTTTATTGAGGGGAGGATTGTTGGGAGGGAGTCCCACATTGACTAATTTAGAGGATGATCATGGGTTTATAGAATACATATCCATTCGTATGAGGCATTGTGGAGAAACTCAAAGTAAAGCCATGAGAGCTTATGCTCAAAGTGGACAATATCATTACATTGTGGAGATTCATGATTGATTTCTAACATGGTATCAGAGCCAGACACTGAACGATGTGCCAGCGAGGAGGCTAAGCCTCGAAGGGGGTGGATTGGGGGTCTCACATCGATTAGAAAAGGAAGCATCCTGTAACGATTCAGATTTTCCATTTTTGCAGTTATTAGAATGGTAACGGTTTGGGTTTCTGGAATAAAATAAAATCAAATAAAAATAGAATAAATGATTAAATGTAATCTCCCCGAAAGTTGAGGTCGATTTCCTACAAGGCCTAATACAAACATTCCTATTTCTCTAAATTTTCTTATCCTAAAACCCTAGTAAAATAGAATAAATGATTAAATGTAATCTCCTCGAAAGTTGAGGTCGATTTCCTACAAGGCCTAATACAAACATTCCTATTTCTCTAAATTTTCTTATCCTAAAACCCTAGTAAAATAGAATAAATGATTAAATGTAATCTCCCCGAAAGTTGAGGTCGATTTCCTACAAGGCCTAATACAAACATTCCTATTTCTCTAAATTTTCTTATCCTAAAACCCTAGTAAAATAGAATAAATGATTAAATGTAATCTCCTCGAAAGTTGAGGTCGATTTCCTACAAGGCCTAATACAAACATTCCTATTTCTCTAAATTTTCTTATCCTAAAACCCTAGTAAAATAGAATAAATGATTAAATGTAATCTCCCCGAAAGTTGAGGTCGATTTCCTACAAGGCCTAATACAAACATTCCTATTTCTCTAAATTTTCTTATCCTAAAACCCTAGTAAAATAGAATAAATGATTAAATGTAATCTCCCCGAAAGTTGAGGTCGATTTCCTACAAGGCCTAATACAAACATTCCTATTTCTCTAAATTTTCTTATCCTAAAACCCTAGTATGCCTTATTGGGAAATGTCTTGAGATTAGTTTTATATTCCTCCTAAAACCCTAGTATGCCTTATTGGGAAATGTCTTGAGATTAGTTTTATATTCCTACGCCCAACCTTTTACATCCCTTGAAAACGATTTTCTCTTCAAACTTTCCTCCGGGACGTTGGGGTTGCTCTTCGGAGGAAGAATCGAGTAGAGGTAAGGCATTGATATTGGGATTGTTGTGTCAAAGAAGGTTGATCGTCGGAAATCGGTGTTGAGGATGTTGTGGGATTATCGGCGTGTCGCCGGAATCGGGGAGGCGAAAACTAGAGTTTCGTCACTTGTCGGGTAAGGAAGGCAAGGTTTTTGGAATACGGTCGAGCCGCAGACGCACACCCAGCAGCTCTGGCAGCTTCGCACGTGTACACAGTGCGGCTCGGATCGCACTATACGAAATCGGCTCGGTTCCGTCAATTTCCGTAGCTCGACTTGGCGGCTTAGTTGGCCGGCTCGGCAACTAGGCTTAGTGGAAAGGTATCACTATAATATATCGATTCCATGGTTTTTGGCCCTTCCGAAGCTGTTTCTGCCCTTAGTTTTACCATCCGAGGTCAGTATGGTTCCTAAACGGTAAAGACAGATTAGGTCGGGAGTTTATTTTGATAAATAGCATGAGGTTTAGCTAGGGTATGTTATGAAAGGTTCCTAAGTTTTTATGTGGTTATCATAGGATGTATTTAACCGCTAGGATTAGCTCGTTGTAAGTGACTTCAACCAAGACCATCGAGGTAAGTGACCTTACTGTTGGAGTTAGCTTACTACGTGTTGTATGATGGTGAGTGCCCTGTGGCCCCTACATGCACCATATTTATGTGATATGATTATGTGATGTATAGATGGTGTTGACTGTAGATTGTGTATGTTATGTGATGTATGAACTTGTGTTGACTGTTGACTGTTTATGGTATGTGAAGTCATGAATGAGATGTTAGTATTATATGCCATAAATATGTTGATTGATGCCATAGATACACGTAAAATTATCGAGTCATGTCATGAGATGTTTATGCAACTGGAATGCTTATATAATATGTCATGTAATGTAAGTCATGTGAGATGCCATGTGATGTAAGAAACGTAAATGCAATATTAGCACTGCTTATGTAATGCTATGTTAGATATGTTAAGGGACCTCATGCATATATGTATGTCACGTGCATCGGGATTCTTCCCCTTTATGTTACGAAAGAATGAAATACGATATTTATGTTCGCCATGATATCATGCGGGCCCTTTTCTGTTCTGTGGTATCCGGCTACGTGTAACACGTTGTGCCCGACCAAGTCAGGCCCAGGGGGTATGTTTACGAGCCCGCCTAGTGGGTCCATGTACACGTACATGAACCATGTGTGAAGAAGTACCACACATCCAACCCTACCCGGAATAGAAAAGCACCCAAGGCTATGAAAAATTTATGAAAAGTTAGGTCCCGCTCATATGTTGCATGTGTTTGCATTCCTAACTCCAACAGTGGGGTGACTTACTAAGTATTTCATAAAATACTCAAGCCACGTGCTACCTACATTTTTCAGGTAAAGGCAAGGCACCAATGTACGGTTGACGGCGGAGGTGAGGACACCATGGAAGTTGGAGATGAGATATTTTTAGGAGTTTACTTTTATTGGACTGTTTTAAGTTATAGTATTGAGTTTTGTTTTATTTGGATTTATTTTGAATTCAGTTATTGAACATTTATTTTTGGAGATAGGTTTTGTTTTGGATTTATGAACCTGTACGAAAGACTCTTTCAAGGTTATTTATGATGAGCTTCTGCTTTATGAGTTATATATGCATGGGTGACGTCACTAATTAGGTTAAAGAAAATTAGGGGCGTTACACATTCTTTATAAGGGTGTGAAACCTTCCCCTAGCAGACACGTTTTAAAATCATTGAGGGGAAAGCCCAAAGAATACAATATCTGATCTCTTTGAATTCTTAGTATGCTCTGGGTTGCAGCTCTGTGTCGGATCTTCCACATCATAAACGATTTCTTGAGATTATTAGTGAGTGAATTTCTTTGTGTTGTGAGTAGTCTGTGACTCTGCAAGTTTTGTATTAAAAAGACTTGTTTGGTATTATTAAGGTCTTACCAACACAATGGGTAATTTTCAAATCGTCGAAGAAATTAAGAAACTCAATAGCAACAACTACAATATGTGGGAACATGCATCATGTTCTATTTATAAGGACAGGACTTTTGGGAGGTCGTTGGTGGGAGTGAAATTACGCCGCTAGAGGAAGATTCTAATGATGCCTTGCGCAAATGGAGAATCAAAACAGACAAGACAATGTTTACCTTGAAGACTACAATCGGAGAAGAGATGTGAGAGCATATCGATTATGAGAATAATTGGATGACTGACGATTCGAGAAAATTGCAAGACAAGAAAGAGCACATAGGAAGTCGTATAGTACGCACAACAAATAACACACAGTTGTCAATTGTTTAGATCTGTAGTACGACAATCATGTCGGCAATATATCTAATATAGTGTCACTACATAATGTTTATCATGTACTGGGAATAAAGAAGAACATGTTGTCAGTGTCTCAACTAACAACATCAGAAAACTATGTCTTGTTTGGGCTAGAAGATGTGAAAGTCTATGAAGATATTAAAATAACAGGAAAGCCAACAATGAAAGGACGAAGAGTGAATTTCGTTCACGTCCTATACAATGAAAGGACGAAGAGTGAATTCCGTTCACGTCCTATCTGCAGAGCCTGCCTATGTTGACAAGACCCAAAAGAGCGAGACAATAAATCTATGACATGCAAGATTGGAAATCTATGCTCAAAGGCCTACCTCAACTTGAAGTCAAAACAGATCGTTGTTTGCGCTGGATGTCAATATGGTAAAGCTCATCAATTACCATACAAAGAGTCAAACAAGTATTGATCAGCGAAATACAGTATATGGTGATATTCATTGATGATTACTTAAGATATGTGTGAATTTTTTTTATGAAAGAAAATTCAGACACATTCTCAAAATTTCAAGAATTTAAGATGGTGATCGAAGGAGAAGTAGGAGTGTAGATTTGTTGCCTATGTTCAAACAATGGCGAAGAATACATGTCAAATGTGTTCGATCAATATTTACACAAGTGTGGGATACGACATCAGTTTACATGTGCCAACACACTGCAACAAATGATGTAGCAGAAAGAAAGAATCAACACCTTGTAGAAATCTGTTGAAGCATGTTACATGCAAAGAATGTTTCATGAAGATTTTGGGCTGAAGCTATGCGAACTGTTGCCCATGTGATCAACAAGCTTCTCCAACCAAGGCTATGATTCATCTCACGGTTTGGGATACTATGGGACATGAAACCTACAATTAACTACTTTCGAGTGTTTGGTTATGTTTGCTATGTATTTGTGTCTGACCATCTACGTAGCAAGTTGACAAGAAAGCAGTCAAGTATATATTTGTTGGATATGACAATCAAAGGAAAGAGTGGAATTGGTGTGATCCAACAAGTGAAAAATATTATACATCAAGAGATATAGTTTTCGATGAAGCATCTTCATGGTGGTCCTCAGAGAAGAAAGTCTTACCAGATTCAAACAACATCGAAAAAATTCTATAACAGAAGAATGGGGGAGCAAAATATGCACACTCAGCCAAATGTTTATACACTTGAAGATCAAGTGACATTGATCTTGATGAGCAAGAAGTGACTCAATCAAGCAAATTTGATGAAAAGAAAACGAAAAATCAATAAATTAGGCAATAAAAAAGAATCCAAAAGCAAAATCCTAAGTATGTCAATGCAACTATTGAAAAAGACGGAGTTAATGAGCCAAAGACCTATGAAGAAGCATCATAAAACTCGACTTGGCAGAAAGCGAAGGAGGAAGAAATTATAGCCCTGAAGCAGAATCAAACTTGGTAACCAGTTCCAAGACTAGGAGATGTCAAACCCATCTCTTGCAAATGGGTCTACAAGATAAAGCATCAACTAGATGGATCAATCGAGAGATACAAGGCTTGACTCATAGCTCAAGAGTTTTCTCAACAACAAGGACTAAACTATGATGAAGCATTTGTTAGGTTATGGAGCCGGATGCTTATTTATAGCTTAGTCAACGGTTATACATAGTAAAACTATCTTTGGTAAATGACATATAAAGTAAATTGTCATAGTAAATAGTTATGTATAATAAAAAGCTAGAGGTAAAGTTATATATGGTAGATAGTTATATATAGTAAATGGTTATAGCTGGTAAAGCTATATGTAGTAAGCCAAACCATATATATATCCCCTCAGGCAGAGCTTTGAAAATGTACTTTCTATGTTCTTTCTATGTTCTTTGTATTCTCTCTTACTGTACATATCTGTAGTCATCAATACAAAACCTTTAGCCAATATTCTCCTTGCATTTTCTCTATCCTATTCTTTGTATTCATCTAGATCGAGTGTGTGCGTTGTTGTGTGACCCTAACAACTAGTATCAGAGCACAGGTTAAGTTCACCACGATCTGTGAAGATGGAAAGCTTAAAGATTGGAATTGAGAAGTACGATGAATCCGATATCGGTTTCTAGAAGATGCAGATTGAAGATTATTTGTACCAGAAAGATCTTCACGAACCCCTGTTGAGGGTGAAGTTGGATACCATGACCATGCAGTAGTGGAAGCTCAAGGACTGACAAGCCTTAGGGCTGATCCGATTGACGCTATCCAGAAATGTGGCGTTCAACATCATCAAGGAGAAGACAACGTCAGATCTTATGAAGGCGCTGTCGATATGTACGAAAAACTATCGGCTATGAACAAAGTGTATTTGATGCGAAGATTGTTCAATCTAGAGATGTTTGAAGGTGGACTGTTGCTGATCATATAAATGAATTCAATATGATCGTAAGTCAACTAAGTTCGGTGGAAATTAATTTCAATGATGAAATTAAAGCGTTGATTTTGATATCATCTTTACCCGAGTCGTGGGATACTATTGTTGCCGCAATCATCAGTTTTCGAGGATCTGATAAACTGAAGTTTGATGAAATTCGAGATGTAGTTATCAGTAAAAGTATTCGCAAACGAGAAACTGAAAATTCATGTAGTAGTGCTCTCAGTGTTGACCAATGGGGAAGAAGTAAACCGAAGGACCCAAACAAAGGACGATCAAAATCAAAGAACCGAGAAAAATCTTCCAATAAACCAAACGTAACGTGTTGGAATTGTGGAGAAAAATGTCACTTTCGGACAGATTCTACATGACCAAAGAGGAAGCAGAATCACAAATCTGGAGATGATGATGATTCTATAAATTCAGCAGAAGACATTGGGGATGCTCTAATCCTCAGTGTGGACAGTTCGATTGAATCCTAGATTTTGGATTCAGGTGCATCTTTTCATTCGTCTCCAAATAAAGAGTTGTTCCGAAATTTCAAGTCTGGAAATTTCGAGAAGGTGTATCTTGCCGACAACAAAAATTTGTAGATTAAAGAAAAAGGAGATGTTTGCATAAAAACTCCGGCAAGAAATCAGTGGATATTAAAGGATGTCAGATATATTCTTGGTCTCAAGAAGAACCTGATCTCTATTGGTTAGTTGGATAGCACAGGTTATGCAACAAAGTTAGGGAAGAGTTCGTGGAAGATTATGAAGGGTGCTTCGGTGGTAGCACGTGGCTCTAAATCTGGAACCTTATACACCACTGCAGGTGTATGAACATAGCTGCTATTGCTGAGAGTGCTTCAAATTCAAGTCTATGGCACAATAGACTTGGACGTATGAGCTTGAAAGGAATGAAGATGCTGACTGTGACAGATGTGGAGCATAGTTCCAAGACCACGAAGCAAGTGGGAGTTGAGCTTGAGTTGCAGGGAAACTCACCTAGTGATGTTGTAGTAGATACTCATGAAACTCCTGAGACTACTGCTGAGGAACCAGGTGTGGAGCAAGGTTCCAAGACCATGAAGCAAGTGGGAGTTGAGCTAGAGTTGCAGGGAAACTCACCTAGTGATGTTGTAGCAGATACTCATGAAACTCCTGAAACTACTGCTGAGGAACCAGATGTGGAGCAAGGTTTCAAGACCACGAAGCAAGTGGGAGTTGAGCTTGAGTTGCAGGAAAACTCACCTAGTAATGTTATAGTAGATACTCATGAAACTCCTGAGACTATTGCTAAGGAACCAGAGGTGGAGCAAGGTTGACAACGAAGCAAGTGAGAGTTGAGGTTGAGTTGCGGAAAAAATCATCTAGTGATGTTGTGGCAGATACTCAAGAAACTCCTGAGATTGTTGGAGAGGAACCAGCAATGGAGCAAGTGACACCTGAACTGGTATTGAGAAGATCATCTAGTACTATTAGAGTACCATATATGTATGTACCTTCATTACATTATCTGTTGCTGATGAAAGGGAACCACAACCCTTTGATGAGGCTCTACAGTCGGAGGATAAAACCAAGTGGGAGTAAGCCATGGATGATGGGACGTCTAGGCTTAAAAAATGCGTTGTACTGAGGCTGAGTACGTGGCAATAGCTAAAGCTGGATAGAAGGTGATGTGGATGACAGACTATTTGGAAGAATTGGGCAAGAAGCAGAACGAAAAGATTCTTTATAGAGATAGTCAGAGTGTCATACAATTTGTAAGGAACCCTATCTATTATTTAAAGATAAAACACAAAAGGCGATACCATTTCACTTGCAGGTTAGTGGAAGATGATGATATGTTTTGAGAAGATACAGGGTGCAAAGAATCCAGCAAACATGTTGACAAAATGTGTTGATGTTGGAATATTGAGGTTGTGCAAAGCCTCAATTGGTAAAGTGCAGCGAAAATGTTCATGATCGTTTGAGAATGAAATTTTTGGTTGACTGGATCAATCTCCAAGTGGGAGAATTGTTAGGTTATGGAGCATGCTGCTTATTGTTATACATACTAAAGCTATATTTGGTAAATGACATATAAAGTAAATTGTCATAAATAGTAAATAGATATGTATAATAAAAGGTTATATTTGGTAAAACTATATAGGGTAGATAGTTATAGATAGTAGATGGTTATAGCTATAAACCATATATATATCCCCTCAGGCAGAACTTTGAAAATGTACTTCCTATATTCTCTATATTCTCTCTTACTGTACATATTTGTAGTCATCAATACAAAACATTTAGCCAATATTCTCCTTGCATTTTCTCTATCCTATTCTTTGTGTTCATCTAGATCGAGTGTGTACGTTGTTGTGCGAACCTATCAGCATTCAGTCCAGTGGCGAAGATCACTACCGTACAGGTCCTGCTAGCACTCGCGGCAAGCAAAGATTGGAAATTGTGGTAGATGAATGTGAAGAATGCTTTCTTGCACAGAGAGTTAGACAGGGAGATTTATATGAACCAACCAAAGGGATTTGAGAGTGCAACTAATCCTAATCACGTATGCAAGCTTAGAAAAGCTATTTGGATTGAAGCAAGCATCGAGAACTTGGTATGATAAGATTGCTTAATTTCTTACCCAAAGTGGTTATTTAGTTGTGCATGCAGACTCAAGCTTGTTCATCAAAGAAAGAGAAGAAAAATTGGCAATTGTGTTGGTCTATGTTGACGATTTGATTATCACCAGAAACGACGAAAGAGAAATTTATCAAACAAGAGAAAATTTATCAGTACGCTTTCAGATGAAGAGCTAGGAGAGCTTAAACACTTCTTGGGCCTAGAAGTTGATCGCATAGATGAAGGATTGTTTCTTTGCCAACAAAAGTATACAAGAGATATGCTTCATAAGTTCAACATGTTAGAGTGCAAACAAGTTTCAACACCGATGGAGACAAATACCAGGATTTGTGCACATGAAGGAAAAGAGTTTAACAATGAAACGACATACCGACAACTAGTAGGTAGCCTTATCTACACCTAACTTTAACTCGGCCTAATATTTATTATGTAATTGGAACCATGAATCGGTACATGCAAAGTCCAAAGAAGCTTCAATTGGATGCGGCTTGACGGATCTTGAAATATTTCAAAGGTACAATTGACTATGATCTTCTGTACAAAAGAAGCAAATACTGCAAGCTAGTTGGATACTGTGATGCTGACTATGCAGGAGACCACAATACTCGAAGATCAACCACTGGGTATGTGTTCAAGTTTGTTTAGGAAAAATTTCTTGGTGTAGCAAAAGACAACCAACAGTATCATTGTCAACTACAAAATCAGAGTATAGAGTAGCGGCTGGAGTAGCTCAGGAAAGTACATGGCTAAAACTCTTGAGAGAAGATTTGCACCAGAAAATTGACTATCCAATACAACTTCTTTGTGACAACCAATCTGCGATTCACCTAGCAGAAAATTTGGTGTTTCATGCTAGAACAAAGCATGTGGAGGTACACTACCATTTCATTAGAGAGAAAGTCCTAAAGGAAGAAATCAAGATGCAGCCGATCAAGACAGATGACCAAGTGGCAGACTTGGTTACAGAAGAGTTAAATACTGACAAACATGAGAGCTTTCGCTGTTAGCTCAACACGGTGCAGCGAATGAAGACTAGTGCTAAGGGAAAGTGTTAAAATATCATCGCTTGCCCAATCGGATCAAACCCAACAATTGTATGAGCCTATTGTATATTTATTTTAGGAAAAAGATTTATATATTTTAGGAAAAAGGTCGAGAAATTTTAGGAATAAATTGTTTAGCTCTACTATATATACCCCTCCACTCTACTTAGTTTCTTGTCCCAAGAAGTCCAAAGCATTTCATCACAAGAAATACAAAGCAATAGTATTCTATAAAGTGTCTTGTAATCTATTCAAGATTGGTCTTAAAAAAGAGTGCTAGTGTTTTTCACAAAGGTTGTATTCAACAGATATTTGCCTTCCATTATGGTTTACAATAGGTATCATATTTGACTTTAGTTAAAATATGCTCAAGATATTCTTACTCGTGCTCATTTGCTCGATAGCAAACCAGTCCACAAGGCGCAAACCCCTCTCCGTCTCTGCCCCTCTCTTTCTTTCTTCGCCTAAAATACACCCTAGAGTCCGCATTCCCAGTTGTTGCCCTCTTTTTCCTATCTTGCTATGACTACCACCACGTACACCCTTCCTTCTTCATAGCCATCATCGAACCCTCTCTCCCTCTTTTATTATAGGCAAATATCTTGTTTATTGCTCTTTTCATTTATTACTCTTCCCATTTATTTCTCTCCCATTTCATTTGTAATTTATTTGATGATTATAAATAGAGAATTTCACCATCATTTAGGTACGGTGGTTTTAGCAAATATTCTCAATCATAACACTTCATTGTTTATCTATGTTTCAAGGTATCTAAAAAAAACATCTAGCCTTCTTTAGCATAGTTCCATTCTTGCATATTTTAGTGTCAAGTAGCCTACTAACCACTTTTCATGAAACCAGAACTATACAATACTTAGTCTTATAGCCTCCTCAACAGACACCGTTATTTGTACATGCGTATCTTGCCTTGAAAAAATGTTAAACGAAAATTAGTACTTAAAAATAATCAGTTAGTGACCTCATTATTGGAGTCAAGAAACAATCACATGTAACATGGTTCATGACTGGTAGACTTGTTTTCCATAATTGTTCCTTTGGCTCTACTTTATTTTTCTAGTAGGGTTGGAAGCATAGTACTTCTCTGCACATAGTTCATGAACAACGCATGAATACGCAAGGGGCTCATATACATACCCGCTAAACTTGGCTACAAGTTAGTGCACTCCCACGTTGCCAAAAATCAATGAAAAAGAAAGAAGCACGTATAATATTGTGGTGTATCATCCCTACATAAAATACTATAGAAGTAGTTCATGTTTATGACATACAACATACATGAGGTCTCGCATTTAAAATCATGGTACAGTGTAATTATGTGCCTTGTACTTCCATACTTACGTGCTTAATTGTTCATAGTATTTCTTACATGCTCATTATATATGGTCAGAATTAGAATCAGTTGTGGGTTGAAGCCAAGACTACCCGAAGTTCATTAGTGTCGTGTATCGACACTTCAGTTTGGGGAGATCTACCCATCAAATAAAACCAAGCTCATTGGCCAAGGGCTTGTAGTTCTAAAGTGGGCAAGACAGATGAAACAGAAAGTACACCATGTCGATGCTTTCTAAAGAGACATTCACATTAGAGGAATAGTGTCAGTGGTTGCAAGTAGAGAAACCGAGAGCTAAGAAAAGACAAGCGTCGGCAAGTGCCAAAGTTGAATACTCGAGTCAATATGGGAGGACGACCTTCTGAAAAGAAGTAGCCAAGTTTAAGTGGGGGAGAGCTCGAGTCAATAGGTCTCTCACCCCGTGAAGCGTGTATTCCTTGAGCCATCACTTTGTGACTAAGGTGGATGACTCCACAAGAGTTGTCGAGATCAATATCCGCTCGAGAAGTGAGCATCAGCTGGAAGTGGACATAGAGAAGTGAAGCTGCAACATTACCACAGAAGCGTCAAGGCAGCATTGCCACAGAAGGTGGCCAGTTAAGCGTTGGCGGAAGTGTAGTGCCAACACGGAGTTGTGTTATGAGTTTATGGACATCCAATTAAGAGTTGGCTAAAGTGAAGCACCAACACGAGGTTGTGTCACAAGCTTTCAGACATCGCTACAATAAGGGTAGGTACCACGATGAGTAAATGTCGTGGTTGACTTGCGAGCCTCACCCCGAGGGGCGCACCGTTGTGTTCAACTCAGAGAATTCGATGAATGTAGCCAGAGTGGCAAAAAATTGGGGAGCGATCCCCCTAGCCAAGGCAAGAGTATGCCAAAAGCTAGTCAGTTTGTCGTTGTTTGTCTAGTGAGTCCCAGGTCAAGTTCGCAGAAGGGCGAGGGAGGCCCAAGAGAGGATAGCCCACAACCATAGTGCAGTTGTTTTACGGTACTTGTGTTACGAGTCTCAGAGACCGAGAGTAGGTCCGTTAGTGGGATAGCTCATGAGTAGTGCGCATTTTCCGTATTCGTTCTGAAGCATGTAGTTCTAGTGGATCCGTCAGCAACCAGTCTAGAGTTAGGTCGTCATCGAGGATGATGCCGAGATTAAGTGGGAGAGAGTGTCACAATCCAAAGTGTGGTTGCGCCCCAAAGTAAGTCATCGAGGACGATGACTAGATTAAGTGGGGAGAATGTCACAACCTAACAATGGTTGTGCCCCCAAGTAAGTCATCGAGAACGATGACTAGTTTAAGTGGGGGAGAATGTCACAACCTATCTATGAAGAGAGTAGGTTGTGACAAGAGATGCAGCGACTCTCAAGTGGCGCCCATCCGACCACATGAGGGCCTAGATGAGTGCCATGATGCGACCAAGGAGGACGTGCATCATCTAACACACCACACAAAGTGGGCATTGAAGACAAGTCAAGATATAAGCAAGATAGAGACGTTGAATAGACAAGAGGGGTCAAGATAGGCTTGTTGAAGGGTCGGGTAGGGTCCCAAGCCTTAACCTTATAAGTCGAGGTTCCAAAAGGAATTCGAGAATACGGTTTTAGAATTAAGTCCGTCCATACGAAATATGAATGCTCTCCAAATTGACATATGACCATTCGCCAAAATCATGTCTATGCCTGATGGATTAAAAACGGCTCAAAATGTACTATAGGGGGTACCATGGTGCCATCTCTCCACCACCCTTAGGCCCTATGGCCTAAGTGAGCTACCATGTGGCACATACGTGTGTCACAGCGTGGGCGAGCGTGTCGAGACAAGTGTCTCGTGCGTCTTGTGCGACATCTTATGAAATGGGTTTTTCAAGGATAGTACTAGGTGGCACGAGTGTGCCGGTATTGCGCCCCTACCCGCGTGTCGAAGGTTGCTACATACACCCGCTATTCGGTACGATATACGTAAATGACATGGCACGGGCACGAGAGGACCAATGTCGCGATAGAACCCAGAGAGATGGATGTTAAGGACGTCCCGATGAGATGAACGACACGTAGGCCCGTTCTCGATGGCATGACCGAGTGAGTTGTGATGGCTGACGACATCCCAAGACTCAGGATGACGTTAAGACATATGGGCCATGTCGATGGGGATTGAGATGATAAGATGAGACGCGACGTTGCTTGAGAGACCTTCACCCCGAGTAGAGGCAAGATCGAGCCGAATGACTTGGCCTAGTGTAGAGGCAAGTCGATTGTGTCACAGACGATTGAATATGCACGCGCAGGCAGCGTCTGTGGTCGAACAAGCTTAGATTCTAGACAAGCGATGTTCGATTGGCGAAGACAAACCTCGTCTAAGGTCTGACGAAGCCACAAAACCGTGGAAAAATGTATATAGGGCTTAATTCTTAAGGCTAGTTGTGAGCGTGTTAAGATCACGATGCCGCGCGATTGAAAAAGTAGAGCCGTGACACTAGGCATGTCTTCTTGCGTGAGGGTTCGGCTAGGTTTAATGTGTTTGTTTTTTGAGGAGTTCAATTCATAGTTTGTTCAAAAGGGGCTTTCATATCTTTAAGTAATTGCTCTTTACTAAGCATCATTGATATAACTAAGATGATTTTGTACAAAAGTTTGAGGAATCTGATTAACTCTTACTTGAAGGATGATTAAGTATACAAATACAAAGTATACATTTTCCTCAAACATATTAAGAGATGAGATGAGGTCAAAATAGAGTTTTATTTATTGGATAAACTTCCATTAAATTTAATGAAACAATGATATGGACATACAACAAAATCATATAATATCATAATTAAAAATAGAAAAATGGTGATCAAACTTGATAAAGACACATTAAGCCTTACCTCCTCCAAAACCATATCATACATCTTAAATCAAATCAAATTAAGATACGTCTAAGTCTATCCATATTTTTAAACTTATTTTTATATAAGACAAAGGACACCTAATACTTGTAAATGAAAAAAGAAAGATTCAAATAAAGTTATTATAGCATGGAAAAGGACATTTTAGGACTTGATCATCTATATAAGGTGTAATTGGAAGAAAATACGAAGGTGTATGTAGCAATATATCAAATGGAAATTCTAAGTTCTAATTTTCTACGTTTAGAATACTATGAATCATAGCATTTCTTCATTTTCTTCTCCACAAATCTTCAAAAATCTCACTAGAGATTTTTCAACTAACAAATCACTAATCCCAACAAAAACTAAGAGAAAATAATTGATTAGCCAAAACTGAATGCTCCATGTTCAATTCGCTTTCAATTATGCCTCGTCCTACTATCTTTACAATTTTTTAAATAGAAAGGTAACGAACACCTAATCGAAAGCTAATTTAAATTTGAGTACATAAAAAGATATATATCATCAACCATCAAAACTGAATATCTAATAAAAAAAAGATACTCAATGAAGATGATTAGATAGAAATAAGCATTTTAGATCCATTCCATCTAAAAATAGAACGTATCCAATTCTATGAAATTATTGTGACCAATTGTATGAGGAAAATGTGGAACTCATTATCACCATTATGGCAATAACTCTCCATATAGACAAATAGACATACGTACCAGAAACATGATTTCTGAAGATGAATATTTGAGCAATAATCTCAAAAGAGCTGAGCGAACAGAATGTAAACACAAAAGCATCTCAACAAAAGTTCCACTCGTGCATTTATTGACGTCTGTTGCAGTACAATAGCACAGCAGATTACTCCTTTCAGGATGCCCCAACTTTGACTAGGTCTTCAAGTGCCTTCGAGATCTGTGCCTCGCTCAAACCCTCTAGACGAGCAACCCTTTCAATGCCCATGTCTGTCAAATCAAAAAGAAAAAAAAGGAAAAATAATCAGTTGCATTAACCAAACACGAACATAAATATCCTTTAAATTTCAGTGCATGATCTATCTTTCAAACAAACAATATCTAATCTTATGACATTAGCATTCACCAATTGTCCTATGATATGGAACAAACCAAATAGTTGAAGGAGCAAAGAAAGCATGTCCTCCACTTCCGATTTTCAAATGATAATATCTACAATTGTTTGTGGAAGTGTAAATCCATGACCTTCACCTTGAACCAAAATCTTTCATTCTCAGAACAGCATCAAGATAATTCCAATCCCCATTATCACCAGCTTTATGAATGGATTGATAATTAGCTAAAACAATATGGAGTTTCCAAACGTGTTTGGTGGTCCACTCAAGCAGCCATCAAAACCAATAAAGGCCCCTTAGAAAGCCACTTTCCAAATGAAAGAGGTATTTTCTTAAAGAGACTAGTATGAAACGTATTGAACAAACACCAGATCTAGAGAAGACCCTCAGATATAGCTCTGTCTGCCATTTTTTATTGAATTATGTTGTTTTGAATGCCTTCGAATAAGTTTGTAATTCCAACAAATCTTCTTGGAACCTAAACTTCGAACAAGCCTTAATGATTTGGAAGTCCAAAAATAAATTTCTCTTCTGGATAACCTTGTTAAATCCATGCTTAGGCTTGTGGAAGACAAGTGGTTGTCGCTTTATGACTCTGTTCATTTGACAGCAAGTCTCTTTTGAAAGTGTCAGAAAGGATTCTGGAATCCTTGACCCAAAACTTATGCGAATACGCATGGAAAGATGAAAATAGATATCAAAAGAAACTCAAAACTATTATTTGGGAGCTACTGATAATCATTAACACTCCTGATAAAATGAAGGTAAAATCCCAATATCTACAATTCCCCCACCATGATTTTTTCATCGCCTATCTATTCCGCCTACCATGATTTTTGGTTTTACTTTTACCTTTGCTGCCCCATGGATTTCAGTTTTCCTTTCACCTTTTCCGCCCCATGGTTCAATTAGTTTTAGCATATCCAAGGATATCCAGGTTCGAAGAGTTTTTCTTTATTATCTATCCATATTCCCCAATCATGTTCCTCATCAAAATAGCATATCCAAGGATATCCAGGTTCAAAGAGTTTTTCTTTATTATCTATCCATATTCCCCAATCATGTTCCTCATCAAAATAATCATAAAAAACTTTTAATAAATGTTTGACAACCTTAAGTACAATTTAATAAGTATCCAAGTTCTCATTTTTTAAGTTCACGCTTATTTAGTCTCTTAAGTTTAAAGAATTTCTAATAAGCCCTTAAACTTTTAATTTTGTATCCAACAAATCCTTAAAATTTCAATTTTGTGTCAAATAGATCTTTCACCTATTCGATTTAAAAATTCACAAACTTACTAAACACTAAATTGAAAGTTTAGAATTCTAGTAGATGTAAAATTCAAATTTATATGTAATATATTAGTAACATTGTAAATTTTTTTAATAAGTCAATGGCATATTAGATACAAAATTTTAGACTGAAAATTGAAAGTTCACGACCGTTTAGATACTTTTTAAAATTCGAGAACTAAACTTGAAATAATGAAATTAAAAAGTTCAGTTTCCCTTTAGTACCTAGATTCACCACTTTACCACTTTGAGATGTCAAAATCTATAAAATTTAACTACTTCCATATAACTGCCCAAACTGTGGCAAATGAACTTCAACACAATGTCAAGGTTGTCTATGACATTTCAAGTGAGTCGAACTTTCAAGGCAAACATTAACAACATCCTTGATCTCTTGATAAAAAGAATGGATAAGGCTTCATACTTTGATAGTTGTAGTTCTTAGTGAGAAGATGGGGAACAAAAAAAAGGAGAGAGAACAAAGCACTCTATTAGCATTGGAAGCAAAAAAAAAGAAAAAGAAATAAGCTAACTTGCAACAAGTTTCCAATAAGAATCTTAATCACATAGAATGACACAACTTCTTTTTCTTTTACGAAGTATGATATATAAATTTCATAACCTTCGAAAACTCTCATTCTTGAGTCCATGTTATTTATTTCTAGCAAATTACATAAGACATTAGTTGTTTCAAGTCCACCACGTCAGAACAATCCAATGATTCACGATAATTTGACAGTGAAGATTATGATCTTGCGGGGAAAATTCAATTCACTAAGAGAATCTCTAAAGTTTGTGGACCAAGATTGATGAATGTTTCAATCTCTTTTTGAGTAGCCTCCTGAAGTTAACTGTACATTTTGCTACCAGGTACATTATCAAAAAAAAAGTCATTCCTAAAATTTTCATTAACAAGTTTTCTCGAACTCTATGGGTGGAAATTGTTGGCCCAGGCTAATGTCAAAAAAGACTTCAGAAATTTTTTTTCTATATAATAAAGGTAGTATTACAAAGACTTAATACCTTTTCCTAAGAACTCGAGGGCACAGTTGCACAGCCTATAGAACAACCTATAGAATAGAGCTTGTTCAATTAAGATCGTGATGGGGCCACATCTTTTATATTGTTATACAGCAGTCGCCACTTAATACACTAGAGCACATAAACAACCAACTAATCAACAAGCAAATTGACTAACAACAACTATCAACAAAATAACTAGTTATTGTACAATAACTCTCACTGTCAGTAACACAATTCATCTTACTCCTACGAAATCAACTTTAGTTGATGGTTCAAAATTATTCAAAATTATTTACAATAAACCTCTTTGCTTGTGTTTCCTCGCTTGTACCATCATTATACAAAAGGTTGCATTATGTGGCCTTTGTCCTCCCTCTCTAGATTCCCCTTTGTTAATTCTTTTGGATCTTTGGGTTCAACCATACTTTGGCGAATAGGGAAGCTATTAATGGAGTGGCCCTATTTGCTAATAGGCGACTCTTTGACGAGTTGAAGGAACAGGGGTATTGGCTTTTTGTCCTCCAATCCTTCATGGGATTTCTCTCCTGGTTCATTTTTATTTTTCCACTTGCTATGTGGCCCTTCTCCCCCTCCAAGAGCTTTGGCTTTCTCCTCTCTTTGAAACGTTAAAGAATCCCAAAAAGGTCAAATTCTTTGTGTGGGAGGTTCTTCATTAGAAAGTTAACAACTTAGGTTGTGTTCAGAAGCACTCCTCTTTTGTGTTGGGCTTGCAATGGTGCTCTTGTTGTCATCAAGCATAGGAAAGTTTGGATCATTATTTGGTTGACTGTAAGTGCACTTTGGTAGTTTGGGAGCATCATCGGGATTTGTTGGGTTTGTAACAGAGGTTGTTTTTCTTTGATTGAAGAGACCCTTTGAATCTCCCTTTCAGGATAAAGGCCGAGTTTTATGGCAGGTGTGAATTTTTACAGTGTTTTAGGGGGCTTTTGCTTGAGAAGAATAGTAGGTCTTTTAGGAGTGTGAAGTGATCGGCAAATGAGATTTGGGAGATTTTTCATTTTAATACCTACTCGTGGATTTTAGTCTCTGCATTTTTGTAATTATCGATCAGGCTTTATTCTTTTCGATTGGAGAAACTTTTTAATTAGTGTTGGACTCCTTGTGGAGCTGTTTTTTTTTTTTTTTAATGTTTTTATTTCTGTAAGCCTTTGAATAATCTTTCATTTCTTTCGCTTGGTTTCAATGACTCTTTTAGAGATGCTCATCATGGGCATCTCTTCAGCAAGGAACAAGAGGTCATATGGGACTGTTTCAACAAAATCCTCCTTTGGTTAACATGCCTCAAGCAAAATTGACGCATCTTCAAGGAAAAAGCTACATATTTCGTCTTTTTTTTTTTTTTTTTTTTTCCTAACACCTTGCTTACATTGCTCTCACTTGGTAAATTCTCCCCACTTTTCGGGACTATAGCCTTACTTCTCTCTCTGAATATCAATGAAATGAAGGTTACTTGTTTCTCATAGAAGAAAAAAAAAAGAAAGAAGAAGAAGAAGAAATCATGACGCAACGTGATTCATACAAAAGTAAAGTTGCAGACCAATGATTTCATGGAAAGAAAAAATTGGAATGTAAATATCAAGTTTCAGCATTCTATTAATGTTCCGGATAATGTCCAATGAACATTTTTCCATAAGTAGTCCGAGGCCACATAACAACTTATATAACTTATTATCCCATCAATAAAATAGTGAAATGTAGAAAATGAACTTGAATAAGGAATTACAATGATATTTAAGACAAATTTACCCACCAAAAGGATAATAATACTACTATTCATCATTTGACAAATTTTTTGAGTGTAAATACACTGCAGTCTACACAAATGTTGGTCAAAGAACTTGAATCTGAATAGTTTCATGATTCCTTATCATATATCTTGATAAGAATACTTTAGAAAACATTGATGTGAAGAACTAAATCTCATCACTTAATATGAAAACGTCTTATGTTACCACAATGTTATCTGTAACATATGCAATTAAAATTTTTGAAAGCCAAAGACAAAAGAAAAAATGAAAAAAAAAAAAGTTAACAAATAAATGAATCCTTCCTTGCATTTGTAAGAAGCTAAAAGTTTATACCATTACTACTCATGAGTGTCTCTCCTGACAGATGAGCCACCAACCATAACCAAAAGTAAAAACAGCTTATCCTAACAATATATTTTTTTTCGAGGGTGAATGCTAGTTAAGTGAAAATGGGACACAGTAAAACTCCAGTGGCTACTAATTTCTCCTTCATTTAGAAGGTAAAACGAAGATGTCAGCGTAGGAGCAGATTCTATATCAGGACAAGTTGGTTTTTATTTTACTTGAGAAACCATAGGACCAGTCAAATTTCACAGTTCACAGAACAATGTAAAAGAAAATTGCAAAGCTTGACAAAATCAAGCCAGAACGAATTTGATTAGATGGGTATTACTATATCCCTGGTAATGGAGCATTCAAAATACTACGACCTGACTATCTACCATGGAAAGAGTACCTTCCATCACAAATAGACAGAGAAAGTAATAATCGATGCAAAAGAAAAACTACCCAGCAGAGTATTTGACATAGCTAATCGCGCTTATCAATCAAGTCGGCCATATCATTGACTTCATGAAAAGAATGTGGAGAAAATAAAACCGCAAAGCTCGAAAGAAACTCGAAACCTAAAAGGAAGAAAATAAAACGAAATGAAATCATTTGGGAGGAAGAGGAGATTAAAGTACCATATCTAGCCCACAATTGCGGCTCGACTCCACTGCACTCCCGGATCAATATTGGAAATTTGGGATTCAAAGTCTTGAGTTCTTTGTAATTCTTTTCCACAAATGCCCTGTGAGAACCAAAGCTCCATTAATCAACAATCTTCGAAAAGAAGCTCGGGGAGGAGCAGGATATGTGATTTTATAAGGGATCGTAAAGCGTAAAAGAGAAGAGAAACGGAATACCTAGCGGGGGCGCTTGAAGGAGAGGTTTGGCAGAGCAAGATCCGAAGCTCCTTCAAATTCTTGGATAGCTGTCCTCTCCAGGCCATTTCTCCGTCTCTCGCTGTTCGTGAAGTCACTCTACCTCAGATGAATGAAGCTCCTTCCCAGATGCCTATCGAGGCTACGCCAATGCCAAGTAGCGACGGAATTTTTGTTATTTTTACGGTCTTATTGCAATCAGTTCGGTGGTCAAGAAATTATAACGCAGGGTTCGAATCTCATTCCTATTCCTACCTATATGAGTTTTTTTTTTTTTTTTTTTTTTTAAATCAACTTTATAAAGTAAATTATTTATATTTCTAGTAAATTTATACCTTAACTAATTAATCAGGGACTAAAAGCTATCACATTTTCGCCCGATACTAAACTTTAAATAAAATAGTCAAAGCAGGTAAACATGAACCTAACTCGACAATTAAGATATTTATACTTTTTTAAGAGATAGTAGGATTGAAACATCACTCTCTGAAGTAACATTCTAAAAACATAAGATTACAAGGTTCGCAGGTATTAAACTACAAATGAATAAATAATGGTAAATACAAATTGTTAATCTAAAATTTGAATTTCGTTTCAATATTAGTTTTTAAGGTCTTGAAATTATTTGATTTCAAAATTTAATATCTAACTTATTAGTTTTAATTTATTTTTAACATATTTTAATTATCACGTCTTCCTTATATCATTTAGCTATCAATTAAAAATTAAAATTCAAACTTTAAGATATTGAGGAATTAAGTTCAAAGAACCATTAGTATAAAATTTAGAAAACAATAAAACTATTTTAAATTATGTAGCCATAAAACATTTATAGAATATTTGTGTGGTAGAAATAATAACTTTTAATTTATAGTCAACCTAAAGACCAAGAGGTAAAAGATTCTGGTGGAAGGGTATAATCTCATTAAAGTATTGCTAGCAAAGTATTTTTTTGCATTCTTCAAAAACCATTTTCAATATATTTTCGAGAAAAAAAAAAAAAAAAAAAACTCAAACATAGCTATCAAACGTAGCTATCTTGTTCTCTCGCGCCATCGTCAATTATTGAAATCGCAGGAAAAGTAGAACAAGTAAATATATAAGTATATTCCGTAAGCAACTTGATCCAATAAAAAAATATTTTTTTGCCGCAAAACTTGCTTACATATTGTAAGGCTAAATATGAGTTATTCATAAAGTTAACTAGGTTTTTCAATCATGGTTATATACTACAAGTAAAATTTATTTAGCGATACGAGTCATGCTAAACTTAAGAGGCTTACCATCGTCCTCCTCTTAGCCTCCTTGGTCTACTCTAGTTTACACCAAAACATTCTTTCTCTATTCATCTCTGATTGGGGCTCAGGGCTCATTAGGGTAGCTTGGTTCAATTGTAATCATAATTAGCTCTTATTAACCTCTTAAACACGTCTAGCCTACCCTTAGAGTTCATTTAATAGCCCTCTTGGGAGTTTATCGGTTAAATCACATAGATAACTAAGAGTGCTTGCTTGCGCATAATCTCACTATTACTTATCCATACTCTCCATACAACCTATCAATTCGACATGCTGCCAGTAAATAGGACTAGATTACCATTCTATGTAATCTCGTGACCTCACTTTGTCTAGCTTAGTACATACTAAAGTATTTTTATTTTAAGAATAAACTTTTATCTTATTTCCTCTTTTATAATACAGTAAACAAGAACCACATTTAATAATTATTCCTTGTTCTATTTTTTGTTTATAAAAAGGAGAAACAAAATACTTTGTAATAATTTCTTCTTCTTCTTTTTTTATCTAAAAATTATAATTAAAAATGTAAACTTTTTTTACATGAACTATAAAATATTCCAATTTTTATGATACTTATTTTAAAATATTTATTATGCATTTTATAAGTCAAGAATTATAAAATAATACATTAACTTACATTTTGGAAGACACTAGGAACATGAATAAGAAACTTAGTTTTGTTAATTCCAACCTTTCAAATTCTAAAATTGTAAAACATAAAAATAAAAAATAAAAAAATAAAAATGATCAATTATAAAACACTTCTGCTTCTCCAAATGGAAAGGAAAAAAAAAACACAGGAAATGTGAAAGAAGAATTTACCAAACTATCCCTAATTAACGATCTTCAATTTCCTGCATAATATGAGAAATTAAGCTTAAATTGAGAAATATATGCTAAAACCAGATTATAGACACTTGAGCTTAAATTCAGATTCTATTTTTTCTACAAATTAATGAAGTGATTACATAAGGGAAATCAGTAAATTTACAAATATGAAGTCTGTGACGTTTTTTCTATTATTGATATTCACCCACCCTTCCTGTGAATAATATTTCAATATATATAGAGACCCCAAGAAAGCATTGGAAGAATTTATAATTACAGCAATTGCAAGTCTACTTGAAACAGAAGAATATGCAAAGAAGCAAAATGAGTCCACACAGATGCCATGACATGATGATGCTGTTGCGCGTGTATGGCGGCCAGTCGGGACAATCTTGCATTCGGATAAGAACCATAACTGAAGGGGGTGACCAATTCGGAATAATCATCGCAGTATCTGTATATTATACACATCAACTGAATTATATGGGATGGTGGCAAACTGTGCCTTGTGTACGCCTATGACATCATTTACGGCCTCAAGAGATTCGGACCCATGTTTGAGGACATCCAAGATGTTACCACTTCCACAAGCAGGTCTAGATCCTTGGATGCTTCAGCCCGGAGGACTTTTGAGTCTACGCCTAATGTGTTTCCCACTTCTTTTGCAACAGTCTCCCATGGCGTTCCGACAGCTAGATTGGTAAAGAGCTCGCTACCTCTGTTCACTGCGTCCGCCATTGCTGGTGGTATGTCCGGAAGGGCCTGTAAATAAGGGGAAAAACTCTTCAGTTTTCAAATATGTAATGAAAACGCCAAACTCAGCTCCCAGTCCTGTCATCTCTAATCTTCTTGGAAATGATAATAGCAATATTCATATATGATGAAATGGGGAGAGGGGGAGGACCTGCTGCAAGGGTAGCCCATGATTGCCAGGCAACGATCGGGTTGACATGTCCAGCATCGAACTAATTGCAGCTTCTGAGCTAAGTAACTGAGCTAGCATCAGAGTTTCATCTATCATATCATCCTTGAATTTTATGAGGAGATTTCGGGAGATGCCGTAGTATGACTTTACCTGATCAAGCATTCCACAAGAACAAGTAAATGCAAACCTATAACTGAAGTATAAGAATGTCTTCTGCACTAATTGTGAAGTGCAGATCACAGGCACAGCAGGTATACCATTCATTCATCCTAAAAACCTTGCAACCAATTTACACTTGGTCACTGACTCGCAAGAAGAACAAGAATCGCTACACACAAAAATAATGGCGTAACATTCAATTCCTGAAAGCCCTACACCCCAAACAATTTTCATACGCAGTGAGGCAAATACGAGCAGTAAGATATATCCTTCAAGAAGTCTTAAAATAATTTCATGCAGGTAGTCAGCTGCCATCTAGAGAACATAGGCAATCTCAGCAAGTGGTAATAGTTTTTTTTTTTTTTTTTTTTTTTTTTTAAAAAAAAAAAAAAAAAATTCATT
>NW_019268520.1:922813-928225 GCF_002738365.1 Cucurbita moschata | reverse complement strand
TTTTTTTTTTTTTTTTTTTTTTTTTTTTTAAGAAAAAAGAAATAAAATTCATTATTTACTCTTGTACTTAGGTAAGCATAATTGTGCAATTTTTATTTCATGTCCATCCAATTCCGTTTTTAAACGAGTGTTCATATCAGGGCCCTTTTCAAATTTAAGGTACAAACTCAAATACTTAATTGCCCAAAATTCAACTATGTAAAAACACATACACCCATAAAAGACTTCGAACCCGTTGTAAAAAATAAAATCCAGCCAAACAAAATACTAGTGTGCTCATAGAGCCACCCCCACTAAACAAGAAAAATATAGAATCAAACAATACGCATAAATAATTTTTTGTTAATATGGACATACAAGTCGTCGAGTTTCCTCCGGCTTTGGTGTAAAATCTTCTCTTCCCCTCACAAGGTCCATGTACAGGGGAGGCAGCTGCTCAACTAAAGGAAGAGCTTGCTTCATTATTGGAGGGCTAAGATTTTGTAATTGTTTCATAGTCATCTCTGCCTGCAGATGCATAGAAACAAAAATACTATTGAGATTAAACTTTAAACTCAAGTCCCGGCTCTTTCATAGAGCTTAAAAAGTTACCACTTTGAAGTATAGAAATTTAGGACTTTTAAGGTGTGGTTGGCGCACCTTCTAGTTTAAGCTTTTTTCTTAAAACATTGTTAATAAACATGTTTTTATATCTTGCATTCCTTACGAGCTTTACTATCTAAAATCACTCTAAAAGTTATATTAAACACATTTTAGATTATTAATTTTTCTAAAGGTACTTGATATGATTTAGAAAACATTTTTTTTCCAAAAACTATTCCAAACTCGGTTCTAATAAGATTTGGCAGCTGCTAAAATCACAAGATTCTAGAATCTCGATACAACTACCACACTTCTACAAGGGAAATGAGAAGCAAAATAGAAGACAAAAAAGCAGAAAACCATATAATCCGATTGTCTATCAGAAAGCAGTATCCACCCAAAGCATTAGGTTTAATTTCTCAAGTAGCTAGAAAACTTATGGTAGATAACAGATGGAAATAATATACCACAATTTTCGTATAAACAAATAGGGAATTTGTAACAGGAAGCAAAATATTTAGTATATTTGCAAATCTAGCAAAAGTTTTTGAATTTTGCAAATATAGCAAAATATTTGAAATCAGAATTCTGTTTTTTTTTTTTTTTAATTCTAATTTTACCCTTCTTATTTTCATATATGCAAATGATATATTTGATTTACTACCAAAATGCATGTTTAATATATAATGGTACACCAATGATATGCCCAATTTACAACTAAGATGCATATTAAATGAATAATGATACACCAATAATATACCTAATTTATAACAAAAATGCATGTTAAAGGAATGTTGATACACCATTCTGATGCTTAAATGCATGTTAAATTAATGATACACTTGATTTACAACCAAAATGCATGTTAAAATGAAGGTTGATATATCAATGTTATACCTAAAATGCACCTTAATTAACGTTATGCCTGAAATGAGTGTTAATTAAGTGCAAATACACCAATGATATACTTAAGTTACTACTACAATGGATATGAAATAAATGTTGATACACCAATATTATGCGTAAAATGCACGTTAAATGAATTGTAAACACAAATGATATACATGCTTTTGATACACAAATATACTATCGATATACCTAAAATACACGTTTTGAAACTCATGTCGCGGGTTTTAGGGTATTACAAACTTTATTCAAACTTGGTTTAAGCTAGGCAATTTTTTTTTTTTTTTTTCTATATTTGCAAAAGCTAAAGTGGTTGCTCGATTTACGATATCTTATCAATATTTTGCTAAATCTACAAGTGTCCCAAACAAATATTTATATATGTGCGCACTGCACAGGATAAAAGTTGCATTTTTTATCCAACAAAAGCCTATTAGACCCGATCCAGAACTTACAAATCAAATTCAACGAAAAATGAATAAAAATAAATAAATAAAACTAGCTAGGATTTCAAGATAGTGAGGAATTATTATACACCCGAGATCGTAAGTGTGTATAATTCTAAAAATGGAACATAAAAAAAAAATAATAATAAACACAAAAAATATGCATGAAATAATAAATCATTGCATCACATGCATATACAAAGAAACCAAGATGAAAAGTTCACACGCAATCATTGCACGTATGTTTTAAAGTCCTGGATAGTGAAGTTCAAAGAATATTTGATCAAATATGCAAAAAATAACATAAATAAAGGTAAACATATCTTGAGTTTGAACCAATAATGTATTTTTAAATTTAATATCAGATGTTCATAAAATAATTAAATAAAATGAGCAAATAAAAACCTCAATGATGTTTATAAGAAGAAATATCAAACAGATAAAATATATTTTAATTAATAATCAAATATTATCATTCTGATTTATTAAAATAATAATTTCTTTTTCTCATAAAAATCAACGTTCAAAAGTAAAAACTAAAAAATATATTATAGGTTAAAAACTTAAAATCTCAATAAAATTAATTATTCAATCAATCAATTAAGTGTGTGTGTGTGTGTGTGTGTGTGTGTGTGTGTGTTTGTGCGTGTGTGTTGATTTTTAGAGTCCTGAATTCATTTTAGAGCTCCTGCTCTGCACGTATAGATTGAGCATGTGATGCTTTTACAGTCTTAAAGGCACCACGTGGATAAGTACAATTTTGTTCTTTTTTTTTCTCAAAGCCTGTGGAATTATACCCAGAAAGTAGAGATACAGACCGACAGGACAAGAGTGGTGAACCATGAAAACATCAACTCATGTTAGTACATGCTACAACCACTGCATAATTAAAAATTACTATTGTATTTACCCCACTATAAAATATAGCTACGAAATTCAGAATGATAAGCACTTCAAAACTACTTTTGGAAACTCTCAAGCTTTGAAGAGACGATGCACATTAATCACTAAGAACGTAAAAGATGAGAAATCTCACCTCTAGACGAAACGTCGGTGATGATGCAATTTGTGATAAGAGAGGCCCCATGCTCTGAGCCATTGGAACAAACACCGGGGAGAATAAAGGAACTGCGGAGCTTGCCTCCTGTGAATAGAGAACTTTCTGTCAATTCTCTAAAACATAAAGAGGGTGACACAGACAAAGAAACATCACAATATATGAGTAGAGTAGTAGAGTATCATAGCTGTTTTCCTGGAGGAGGAAAAAAGGCAAAAAGAAAAAAGCAGAGACAAAGAGAGGAACCATTCAAAAATTCCATTCAAATGGGAAGAATAATGGCAGTCCAGGGTGGCTTGCAAGTTGGATTACTAAAAGATTATATTTCCACCATTTCAAATGGATAGATAGATAATATTTAAGGGTAAGGAGAACACATTCCTTTCCACCATTTGCACATTAAACCGGATAGTTATCTAATATTTAATAAAATCATCCTAAAAACATTAATAATAGTATAACAAATTAATAGTATAAAAAGTAAATACTAACAATTGAAAGTAGTATTACATTACAAATAATCAACATATTTTATATTATCATAAACTTGTTTTATTAATTCATTTAACCATCCATTGCCCATTCTAGACGCCTGGACACTACTAATCACCGATACTAAGGCTCTTTCTTTTCTTTTCATTTTTCGATTAAGAAATAAACTTCTTGAATGAAGAACAAAAAGGAATAGAGGAGAGATAAAAAGTTGCCAAAACTTCAAATTAGACAAGAAATGAGTTGCCATCCAGAAACAGATTGTATCAAGCAATATTTTTTAAACACTTGTGCATTTCTTTAATTCATTCAACCAAACACCTCATGACTTAATAATAATCAGTAGTCTAAGCTTTTATAACGTTATTGCTATGAGTTTACTTTATTATCAAAGTTATCATCGTATTTCTAAATATGATCAGCGAGCATACTTCTCCTCTCAATGTAAGGTTCAGTTTTATCAGCTATAAAATTTAATTATTGAAATATTCGACACAACGTGCATTGTATTTCACGTCTTAAGCATGCACTTGCCAACGTGCTTAGGTTCTACAAAAAAAAATCATACCCCTTTAGTGTGGTTGCCTAAACACTAGTTCCAGAAGAAGAAACTATATCTGTATTTTCGAGATAATAAATACTTAAGCCAACAAATCAGAATTTCACTTAGCTCTATCCAGTCGTATACTTGAAACTCCAAATTCGTGTATATGATTTGTGACAAATATACCTTGTTATTGAATGCCATTAGTACATTTCCACTTCTTTCAACAGCATATCTTGATCCTGATGAACAGATAAGTTAGCAATCTATCCCATTTGATTGGCTGCAAACCAAATCAGTTCCTGACATGACATGAAGAGATGTTATGATACCAATCAAAAGGTGGATGACAGATCCCAGAGAATGGCCAATACCAAAAATGGGAAGATCTCGTACCTGTACGATTAACTAATCAACTTCCTTCAAGATTTTAGGAACAAATGGAAAAGAGAATGCTTCTCATCACAAAAAGAGAGAGAAAGAGAGAAAAACATAAAACTCACTGATTCGAGAAATGCCCGATGGCACCTATCAAATTTAAACTGCACTTCATCCGCAATTGAGAAATAGTCAAATCCACTGGCATAGGGTGTTGCAATGATGAAAATACCCCTGATTCATAATGTTGTTTGGTCAAATCTTCTTCATTTCTCATTAATAAGTATAAAGTCTACAAAGATCTGAAAATCATGAATTTAAATCTCATTAAACAATAAAACATAGTACAGTGAGATCCCATGAACCTGATTTCAACAACTAATATGAAATTTGATAACCATTTTAAGAACAAGTTTAACAGATCAAAGGACTATGAAGGAAGCATGATAAAAAAGTCTGGTGCCACTTAAAGGAATAAAACACTCGGGAAGACAGATACTGGTTCCACTTCCATCACAATTCAAGTATAGAAAATATATATGACCTATTGAAATATTAAATTAAAAAACAATAATGAATTGATAAAGAGAGTAGAACTAAAAGCCTCACTTCTCTGAAAGGCGCTCCAAAAACAAGCGATATGTAAGCTGAGGTGCAGCTCCAACAAAAATTCCACCAACAAAATGTACAACATATTTTGGGGTTGAGTTTCGTGGTTTAAGAACCCATGCTCCCTGAAATTTAGCAACGCAGATTAACTTCTTAAGAATTTGGGCGAAGGGGAAACATTAAATACTATTTCATAAGATTCTATCAGCTGATATAAAGAAATGCTGAAAAATGTTGTTCCCACTGGTCCTTCATGTTGTATCTTGATATGCAAACTTTAACTCCATTTTTTTAAATGAACAACCAAACTTTCATTGAGAAAAAAAAAAAAAAACAAAAGAAAGAATACAAGGACCTACATAAACAAAGCAAAAGCCCCCCCCCCCCCCCAAAAAAAA
>NW_019268520.1:920385-922716 GCF_002738365.1 Cucurbita moschata | reverse complement strand
AAAACCCCCCCCCCCCCCCCAAAAAAAAGGGGGGGCTTGAATGAAGTAAGATAAGACCTAAAGGATAATTATAAAAGACTTTACTACTGATGCCTACAGAGAAGCATGGAACCTTATGAAGGACGAAACATAACTCGAGGTCCTTCATGCTATCTAAAGGTTCTACCATTCGCCTCATGTCAAAGATCTCACAAAACTATACACACTTCAACTCCCATAGAACCTCTCCTTCTCACAAAAGGATGGGTGAAGAAGGAATGCTTCAATGATCTCTCTAGATCCTCTAGGCATGGCAAAGACTAGGGCAAACACCTTGAAAAGGCAACTCCCGACTATTGTGCAAAATCATAGCATCAAAGAATATGATTTTAGATCCTTCCTACCTTTTTATAGAGAAAACACAGCAGCCTATCAAGCTAGGCAATTTCCATGAAATTCAATAAAAGGTGTTAACTCTATTGTGAATGACCTACCATATGAAGAACTTAACCTTCAAAAAAATTTCCACCTTTCACAATAAGGTAAAGATAGAACCACTCAAGCGAGAGGGATTAACCAAACACCGAAAGAAGGTCCTACAAGACAAAGGACGATGGAACCCCAGCAAAGGTGACATTTAGCATCTCATTTTCCAAGGTCTGGTTGGGAGCTCCATGGAATTTCTAAATCCATTTAGAGAGGAGACTCCATTTCTATCCTGGTTAATACTAAACCAAGCCGCCATGTAAGGTTGGGGAAGTTACAATCTTCTAGTTGCCAAGATGCAAGCCCCTTTTTCCGTTAGGGCCTCCCAAAAAAAGTTACAGACGATTCTGCAAATCATTGCACAAGTTTTTTGAGGAGTTGCAAAAACAAGATGGTAATAGGTGGGGATGTTCAGAAAGACCATTCGTATAAGATTAAGCCTTTGAGCAACACCTATTCCATTTGCCAAGTATCGAAGGTAATTTTTTGCACAACAGGATCTTGAAAGCTTATATTTCTTGGACATCCTCCAAGGGGAAGGCCCAGATAGGTAAAACTTAAGCTTGTTAAGGGACAACCTCGTGATGATTCAAATCTTCTTCTTTATCCAAATTGAGATTGATGCCACCATGGTAGATTTTCTAATGTTTATTTTGAGGCCAGAGATTAAATCACATGCTTTGACGAACATCAAGAAATTCCCAATTAGGGTTCATTTCATAAATGTAGATGCAAGGTACTAAAAGTATTGGAAAATGTATATTTGCCATGGATTATATGTACCAATACATGTATGGAATGCAAATGACTGCCAGTAAAACATAAAAGTCAATAAAAACAAATATGGTAATTGTAGATCACCTCAACTTCTGTCCAGTCTCTTAAACCACCCCAGGCATCTTGCGATTGTCTAACTGTCTCAGTTAGTAATCTGTAAAAGGAGCAATTTTTTTGCTTAGCAACGGTAAGCAAGAGCACAAACTTTGAAAATAAGGATTCCATTTACTTCATAAAAGCATCCATTCAACTAGTGATGGATGAATGATGGGATGTAAAATGTAATTCATATTATCTAATTGAATATTTCTTATGTACATTGGATCTCCTTGTTAGGTAGTTCACTCGGTGCTTTATACAGGTATAAATATATACGTAGATTCCATTTACTTCATATAAGCATCCATTCAACTAGTGATGGATTCAATAGGATGTAAAATGTAATTCATATTTTCTAATTGAACATTTCTTATATGCATTTGGTCTCCTACGTTAATATGTTCACTCGTTGCTTCATATATATATAAATTGGAACGAAGGAATTATATTTGCCTGTCTAGATTACCAAGAAAAAAGGAGCTTTCTGCAAAGATGTTGAAAAGTACAAGAGAAAGATGTACACCAAGCAATGAGATTACAAAAAGCTTTCCAATTGCAACAAAACTGAACAAAATAATTACAAAGAACTTGAGCTTGAGGGTCCACAAAGCCATGAAATAAGTAACATGCTCCAACCAAAGAATCCAAAATGTGGTCGCACCCACACAGAACCCACAGAACTTCTGGGCGCCAAAAACCTACAACTAGCAAAACTTGATTGACATTCTGCTTAATTGAAAACCTACTAAGATGCCAAGATAATATAACTATCATTTATGAACAAGGGACGCAAACGAGGAAGAAGCAGAGTTATCCTCTCACCCACTATCAGATTCTATTGAATAAAAAAAAAAATGCCCTTTCTATGATGCTAACTATTATTTATACCCTCCCAATGACTTTTCTCAATCACGCAACGTCACAGCAAATTAAAAGCTGGGCCTACAAAAGCTAATTAACATTTTGCTACCAATCTAAGTCCCCCCCCCC
>NW_019268520.1:909939-919680 GCF_002738365.1 Cucurbita moschata | reverse complement strand
CCCCCCCACCTTTTACACATTTCTTTTAGTACACTTACTATTGGAGGCCCAACAGTTTGTTGCTATGTTCATGCAATACAGGTCACAATCAAACAGCTATCATGCACTTGTCTCCAGCTATAACTATATTAATGACCTATGGCATCAAGTCAATAAATATGATAGTAAACATATTTCCACCCAGGTAGCTTAAGGCTCAATCATTCTCTTCGAGATTATTTTTTTGGAAAATCTTACAAGGTCCAAGTATAGTTGGGATCATCCAGTGTCGCAATTGCTAATAAACTAGATCTAAGCTCCGTTTAGAATAGAGGGAATTTGTTTTTTTAAAAATAAATAGTTGGCTTCTGTTATCTCCTCACTACTGATATGTTTCAATCGATCACATATTCATCTCTTGCTCTTTTGCTCACTCTTTGAGCTTTATGGAAACTTTTAGTTGGTGCCTAAGAAGAATGGATACAGTCCATACAAATACGAGACACGGTACAACACAATATGGACACGGTGATATATCATACTTAAAAATTCAGGACATCGATGGCAAGGACAGGTTTATTAAAATATACACTTCAACAAGTTTATGTATTTGTATACTTACAAAATGAGTTCGATGTGTTTCGGTCTCAAATTTTTTTGGTCCCATATTATTATGCGTCTATTTAGTGCATTCAACAAGTATTCAATCCGTGCTTAACAAATGTTGGATCTATATTGACTTTGTGCAACTAGTGTTTAACTCATATCAATTGTGCTAATAGTATCCGATACGATGTCCAAGACATGCTAGCCAGCTAAAGCATCCATGCTTCTTAAGTTGGTGTTTTACCTTTACTGCTAATGAACATGACTAGCTAGCCTGGTCATTACTGGCCGAAGTTAGCTACTCCCTAGTCAGGAGCCTCATATTTCGCTATCCTGAGCTTATCCCAACTCTCTCGAAGTCCACGTTCTCTCTTTTGCACTTTTATGCATTTCTAAAGAAGACTCGATTAAAGCAGGGTCAACCGTATCGATACACACACTTTGCGGATGAATTAAAGTAGGAATGACTAATGAGAAAGGAAAGTACGGGAAAACGTTGAACTAGCAAGAGTTAACTCAAGAAAACAATTATAACGCGCAACAAATTCACCAGGCCGATTGATTAAAATCATGGAAATAGCAACAAAAAGAGAAAATCAGGCCGCAACGGAGAAAAAATGAAAGAGAGGTAAAAAAAACCTCTCGATATCGGAGTAGAGTTGCAAAGCGGTGGAAGTAGAACGAGGTGGTTGTTCGTCGCCAGAGTCTTCAAAACTGCACTTGATTCGGCTGCTTCGAATGAATTGATAGCGTGATTGACGTCCAATTAGAGGTATGGGGCGCTTGAAGGTGCGAAATCTTTGTGATTGACGGAGTACGGGATGGGGATGCCAATATGTATGCGTTGGCTTCAGCAAACTGGCCATCGCGTATCTTCCTGGATTCAGGATCGTTTAGCCTTGGGTTCAGATTTATTGGCCAATTCGGATGCTGAATCTGATCAGATGATAGTTTCCATAGAAATGCATTTTTCATTGAAATCGCATTCTAAATTATGCGGACGAATAAGAGTTCCCTACGCAACAGCTGCTGGGTTCTTGCAATTTTGGTCAAACAGTCAGAAGACTCTAGACGTTCCCTCACAGAATAAAAAAATAAAATAAAATAATTATTTTATTTTAGGAAGAAAAGAAAAAAAAAAACTAGTTGGGATATTAAGATTTTTAGAGTTTATCTACCTGTCTAACACGCTGTAACGTGTAATAAATGTTTTTTTTTTCCCTTAAATATTTTTTCATGAAACATGTAGCCAACTACTCTTTATTTTATTTTTAGAAAGGAGTTGAGTTGTACTTTATTTTGTCCTTTTTATCCTATAATTTTAGATTTGAATATAAATTATATTATATAAACTAGTATTTAAAAAGATTAATTATCATGACCATATTTTTGAAGTTTCAATTCAGGAACAATGATGTGGATTGGCGCCCATGGATGACCTTTCTATCTGACCACATAGTGTCACAATCGCACTCGTGGCATTGTGACAGTGATTATTTGACATTTGTTCTAAACTTTGTAAAGAATCTTGACATGTGGTCAAGCCTTGGGTCACATTTGAGAGAAATATTTGTCGAAAACGTGAGAGAGAAAATGCGTTGAAAACAATTTGAAAGAAAGCAATGTTACAGGCTAAAGAGAATAAGCAACAACCACATCTTTAATAACATATAACTCGGGTAAGAAGAATTGACAACCAATCACATCCCCTATAATACATTTTAGGACATTTTAGCCTAGCGAGTATAGACATAATTTTGGTGAACGATCATATACATCCCCGTATTGACACGACAAGAATAGTAAAGACCTAACTACACATGGAAGCAAATAAAGGGAGTTTGGAATGGGCATGCGGCCGTGGACAACACATCCTTAACAAACATGATTGAGACATCCGACATGCGATCAAAGGCAGCACACCTTGGACAAGCATGATCGTGACATCCTTAACCACTCAATTGGTTGACGTTGGCGATGTAGGATGAAGTTGACTTTATGTCTCTCTACGTGCTTCCAAATAATCTAAGCATTGAAGAGTCTCTTCCAATCTGTCAGGAATTGTTGAAAATCACTTCTTAGTTCGTCAACTCTTCGTGTCTTCTTTGCTAGAGTCTATCTTACTTTTGCGGTGGAATTCTTCTTCATGGCAAGAGGTCGTACCACCTTCTTGTGCTTGGTGTCTTCCTAGTCGAGATACTAACGTTTTAAGTTACTAACGTGGACAACAGGGATAGTCTACATCCATGGGAACAATTGGATCCTATATGATGTCTTCTCGACCTTTTGAATGACTTCGACTGGTCTATAATATTTTCGCATCAATCATTTGTTTTTGGTGCTTTGAAATTGGATTTGATCTAACCTCACCTTGAACAAAACTCTTTCTCCATTTTGGAATTGTAGTAACCATCGCTTTCAACCGACCCTTCTCTTCATCCATTTGAATGGTCTTTTTGAGTAAACACGAGTTACTTCAAAGGTTTGTGATATAAACCAATGCATCTCAATCATACAATATAAACTTGAACGAAGTTGTGAAGAATCTGGTTCAAATTACCGCAAGATGAAGTCAAGTTACATTAAGTGAAGTCAAGTTTTATTAAATTTGAACTCAAGTTGCAATTAATTTCATATTAAGAAAATCAAGCTTCATTTCTGCAACAAAGGCTTCAAGATATTTCAACTCACGTTTCATTTATTCTTATATGGTTACAATTTATGATGTATTATTAAAATTTAGATTTATGGTGTTTTATTAACGTATTTTTGTTACATTTACATAGTGACTAATTATGGTCATAAAGTATTAACTTACAAATCTGCCTCATGAAAGGTGACCGGTTTTATTTTGAAGCTATATGAAGTCAGGTATGTTATTTTTGTAAAATGGACTTGGAAAATGTAGTAAAGGGAGCATAAAAGCATTTGTGCCTTCTTTTAGCCAAATACTAAGTTTATTTGTAATTCGATGTAGTTTAGGTTGCATGTTTAGAATCATTCAACTTTGACATGATCAATCTTATTTGTGGAGTGATTTAAATCTCAAACAAGTGTTATTGCTTTGAGATATTCGATTAACAAAGTAATGTAAATCTTACTTTCTCTTAGGTTGATTCTTTATCATTTTTGGGGTTCTTGGATAATTTAGATCTAAAGGTATTGTTCTTCAATAATGTTGTTTGTGAGATCCCCACGTTGATTGGAGAGGGAAATGAAACATTCCTTATAAGGGTGTGGAAACCTCTTCGTATTAGACGCGTTTTGGAAATCTTATATGCTAGCGGTGGGCTTGAGCTATTACATTGTTAAATCAACTTCCAAGAGTTTCATATCAATTTGTCTCCTCACTTCAACTGAGGTATTGGTTTGGGGTCTCTCCCTAGCCTTCAATGATCATTGACAAGAGTCTTTGCGAGTTTAATGAACCCGACTTTCAACAAGTCATTTAGCTGTTTGTGGAATTCAGCTAGATCAAGTTGATTCATATGACACACATCTGTGGTGGGCAATCTCGCCCCCGATATAAAATCAATCTCGTGATATATCTCCTCAAGTGGGGATAAATTCTTTGTCTGGCCTTTTGATCTTGTGTTGCGATGTTCCCATAGCAACTGCGAGGTTTCTGTTGGAGTGTGCTCACTTAAATTCTCCTCTTCAACTACGACAATTGCAGCGAGTGTGGGTTCATCACAGGCAAAATCTCTTCTCAACTATAGTGTCGTCATCTTCTTCACCCCTTTTGGTTGATAGGTGTTGGTCTGAATGATTGTTGGCTTGGATCCCATTACTACTAAGCATTTCGCTAGGGGCATGGAAATGACTTTGTGTTTGAGCATGAAACCCATCCCTAACACGATGTCCAAGTCATCCATCTTGAAAATCACAAAGTCATTTGTCCAGTCCAAGTCCTCAGCTTGATCAGAGTTCTCTTTGCAACTCTTAAGACAAGTAGGACTGTCGAATTGACGACTTTCATCCGTCATGTGTCTCGATGACAAATGATATTCAAGCGTTTTACTTCGATTCCATCATGAAGTTGTAGCTAGCTTCAGAGTAACAATAGTGTTCTTGGCCATTCTATGGTTAACCAAAGCATCGACATACATAAGATCACGTTCCAATGACTCTTCTATCACTTCCACTCTTTTCTGAAGAGCAGACAAGTACTTTAGTGCCCCATGCAAGATGTGTTCATTGCTTTCAACTCGCGGTGTTTCAACTTCCACCATCTCATATGCAACTTTTGAATTCGTTCCAAATTCGCTTGGAAGGCATAGAGTACCCCACCTTTTGCGGACACTCAATTTTTTGGTGGACTCCTTTGTTGCATTTGAAGCAAGATGAGGGATCTTGACTATGACTGTTTTGGCGGCAAGGATTTGGCTATGGAGTTCTACCTCTTTATTGGGAGGACTTGCATTCTCCCCGCAGTCAAGTTTGTCACTTCCCCATCTTTAGGGGAGTTGGGTTGGTAATTTATATTATCCTACTTGTGCAAGCCTGGTTCTGCTTTACGTCTTGAGATTGATCATTGTCAATCAGCCGTTTGGTTGTAGCATAGGCCATGGAAATATCTTGAACTTTTTATTCATAGAACTTGGTTTTCGTTCACGGCTTCCGCCCTTCAACAGAACTGAAGACCTTGCCTTTCTTAGACATGTCGCGAATATCTAACATAAGCCCAAAAATTGATTAACGTAGTCTCATATATTCTTTGTATACGTTCGTTCCCTTATCTTCCTCCTTACTATTATTTCGACATTTTATGGGAATAATTGTGAGCGGAGTTTTTGTTACTCCCTAATTGTTTATAATACATCGACCATCTTGAATGTCCATGTACTTGGATCTCCACCACAACTTTGCATCGTCAGTTAGATGCATTGTAGCCGATGTGACCTTCGCCTCTTTTACCACAATATTTGTGGCTCAAAAGTATTGTTCAAGGTCAAAGCTAAAATTCTCCAAACCCTTAAAGTCTCCAACCCAGAGATGAGCTTAGGACCGCACCCCAATTGGAGTTTGGTTCCCTACTGCTCTAATGGTGATATTTAACTTGGCACTCGGATCTGACACTTCTATTCTCCAATCCTTAGACATTTCTAAGACAATATGAAAGGTCACTTGGTGGGAATTGTTTAGGCCTTCGATACGTTTTTCCATCCAGGCGATAGAGCCCATTGAGCTATCTCCACGCTCGAAGCCACCAATAGTTGTGGCTTTACTTCTAGGGTGTTGACCCTAACCATTAATTCACGAATTGACATTGTCTCAAGGCGGCCTGCCATTTCATTGATCCTGTCGGCTTTAGCGGCAATCTCGTTCATGTGAAACTCCAAAAGCCTTATTCCATTAGGAACTTCACTTAAGTAGAGCAACTGATCTTCAATCTCTACCGATTGATCAACCTTGAACTTGCCCAGTTCTTTTGCAACAAACATGTTTGATTACTACGATTCAAGGAACTGACTCGAGTCTAATACTACTCGTCACAATTGCACTCTTGTGCCAATGAGACAACGATTGGGCAACACTTATTCTAACCTAGTGAACAAGTCAGTCGTGTGAAAGTTAGAATTTGTAGACAATCTTAAAGTATGATTGAGCCTCAAGTCATGTTCGAGAGAAATGTTTTAGAAAATATGAGCGAGGAAATGCATTGAAAATAACTTTAAAGAAAATAATGTTATAGGCTAAAAGAGAATAAGCAACAACCACAACTTTGATAGAATATAACCCGAATAGGAAAAATAGACAACTAGTCACATACCACTATAGCACATTTTGGGGCAATAAACATGATTTTGGTGAACAATCATATACCCATATTGACACGACATAAATAGTAAAAACCTAACTACACATGAAAGCAAGTAAAGGGGGTTTGGAACGACATGCGACCATGAAAACATGTCTTGGACAAGTATGACTGGGACATCTGACACGCGCCTTCAAAGCATGATTGTGACACATAGCTCCTCTGTATGCTCCCTACCTCAACTAATAGTCATCGATCACTTGAAAAAGGAAAATAGAATATGGTAAACATAAGCATGCTTAGTAAGCAATCTACTTATATGTTTCCATCGCATTCTTGACATATTAAGTTACCATGAATTTTTCTCTAGGCTTTAGAAAGTTTGGGTTTAGGTTCTACAACTATTTGAGCTTTTGGGAAGACCTTGCTTATCACATCCCTCTCGAAGTCTAGAAGTCATTAAACTTTTTTGGTGCCACACATTTGCTGGATAGTGTAACTCAGCTCTAGATTGAACTATCTTTTCTATATTTTAGACTTAGACTTAATCAGCTTACATTGTCTTGATATTGAATGACTCGTATCCTGGGAGGAGGTGCACTCTCATCACATATCATAGGACAATATCTCTCTAAACATTTTTGTACAAGGACATTTTAAGGCATGCTCAACATTTTAGCTATATCCAATACCCTACTGAACATGTATTTTCTAGCTATATAAGGGGGCGTTGCCAAAAATAAAGACCGTTGAACATAAGATAAGTTGTCGAGAGGGACGAATTAGTTGTAGAAACCTATGGCTTTGGGAGGCTTAAGAACACTAATGATGTCATGGGCCAAAACTATATCAATGACTTGATGTAGCATGGAGTTTTCTTGGTCGACATTGTATCAAGAGTTCATAGGGTCGTAAGGATGATGTAGAGCGAAGTAGATGAAGCACGAAGCCTCTACCCCTAGTTGCATATGGATCATCATCTATCAGGGAAAAAATTCCAAAGGAATAGGGAATTTGCAAGGCCTTATCGGATATTTTTTTTCAAAAAAAAATCATTTTAGTATCGCACATTTATTTTTTAAATTTCTCTCGTGCTTGTCTAAAAATATCTCTCGTACTTATAGTGTTTTGTCTCATCTTTAGCACTAATCAATTGGGAAGATCGTCATCATACCAACTTATGACAATCCAATCAGCTACAAAGAAAGGAGCCACAAATTAATGGCATACTTCAAAAGCACAAAGACCAATAGCAGTCAAAAGCCATATATCACAGAACCAATGCCATCATGCACCAACAGGGCTATATAACGTATTGGAAGTGTTGAGTCGAAGCTTTTGTAAATGACAAATGGGTCTACCTCATGTAACTTTAAATTCAACACATTCTTCAACTGTACAAGTAACAACAACATGCCAACCAACGAACAAATCTATAGTACGAGATCGAAATTCCACTAACTTCACATTGCATTTTCGGCTGGTTGGGATTGGTATGTGCGCCTCCTTAACTGGGACTCCGCTGTTGGCTGTTGTAAGAAGATCCTCGTCGGGTCATTTGGATCCACATAGCTGCAAGTTAAACATCAAAAACATAATCAAATGACAAATTCCAACTTGACAATGAGATTGAATTCGATGAGAATCAACGCTACTCACGCATGTCTCATCATTTCATCGACAGGAGTTTGTGCTGCCTGCAATGGATCAACTTGAGGACCTGCATTCATATGTTGATTGTATTGTCTCACCGAAGACAGCAAGTTGAAGAAGAGTGGTACAAAGGTACCACATCCTCCTTCCTTGAACAAAATCTTAAACGAGTGAGTCGAGTAGAGAGCCCTGTGCTGGTCTTCAGGCACCACCTGTAATAAGCTATTAGCTAGGCTTTCTAAAGTAGCACTCGGACACACTAAACAAGATGTGATCTAATAGTTCGCATGCTTACAGGTTCAACTAATCCAGAGATATTGTTGCAGAAAAATATTGGCTGGTTAAATTTCTCATCATGAACATAGAGCTGCAAGCGCAACATGCAAAATATTAGATAGCAATGCAACAAAATGTCGAATAGAATAACACAATCCAACAGCTATTTAGGTCTAAAAATATGGACACACAAATATAAGAGGCCCATACTAGCATTATGAATAAGTTGCTTCGAGTTTAGGACTCGACAAATTATTAGATTTTATTAGGGCATTTTCATGAAGATTGTGTAAATAGTACTATTAGAAGATATATTGGGAATATTAGTGAGATATTATAAAGGATATAGTGATAATTAGATAGAGATGACTTGGTTATAAATATGAGCTAGGATTTGTGGAGGGGAGGTCATATTTTGGTGCGCCAGTCCATAGTGGGTGGATTGTCGGAGAGACAACCTTCTTAAAACCTATGGATATGGTAATTCCTTTGATATTGCAATGTAGTTTTATCTTTCGTTTATGCAGGAGAATTCTCACCAATTCAGTTTCCAAAGATGGACAATTATAAGGACAAAAGGCATCAAGAAGGCAAGTAAACATAAAGAGTGAAAGCTTACCAAAGGCATGTCAAATGCCGTGAAGTATGGATCTGGTTTACTTGACACAAACACCATGCGTACATTTGACAAGTAAATAGTCCCTTTTGCTTTCACACGATCACTCGAAGCCCTGAAAGAGAGGTAAAATCCATTACGCTCATGCACCATCTCTGCCACTTACAACCAAGTTCATCCAAATTGATACAAAGAGGCAATTATTGCCGGAAAAAGGTGTCAGAATGGGATATTATATCTTTTTATTTTTAATATAAGGGACAAAAATCTTTTCAGAAGGGAAAATTGCATACAAAAAAGGAGCAATATGAAATCTTATTGAACTTCTAAAATGTACATAAAAAAAAAAAGAAAAGAAAAAGGCAAAACCAGCAGAATCCATTTGGACCAGGCTACAAACAGACCTTTTCCCATACCTTCTCCACATCTCTAAAATTTTTATTCTTCCTTTCAAATCAGATATTCCATTAGATGAAAAAATAAGTAGTCTTCCACAAGCCTTTTCCCTTTGTCCCAGAAAGGAGTTGTACTAGGACCTTGTTAGCCATTAAGCAACAAGATATATATACGAGCCAAGAAAATACCTACCAGTTAAGATAAGATTTATCACAAGCCATAGAAAAATGAGCTCGAGGAACTAATGGTCAACCCAACATGTAACCCCGTATTGCCACAATTGTCCAGGCTCCTAGAAGTTCACCTTTTGTCCTTCCTAGTCAACATATTGTACCACGAGGAATTTTTCTGGAAAGAAAGCTGGCACACCCAAAGCCACATTCCTAAGAGTGAGGATAAGCGGCAACAACATCCCCTCTTGACTCACAGAAGTTTTTTTTCCCCCCCCCCCCCC